>NC_141026.1:52352500-52652500 GCF_052040795.2 Danio rerio | reverse complement strand
ACTTCTGCTCTCAGCATTGAAATGGGATCTCTTCTCTTCGCCTTTTTTCAGTACAAAGAACATCAAAAGCGCACAAAAGCTTTTTCGAGGGAGTTTTCCCGCCAAAACCCAGCTGGCCTGGTATCCAGTGTCTGTGGTTACCGTGGTAACGGTGCCACGTGAATGAGGAGGCCGTTTAGTGTGTTCGGTTACAGTGCCACACACTCTGAGGGTGTTAGTCAGTGCCACATGGACTCTTCTCTGTGTTTGTGTGTGTGTGTGTGTGTGTGTGTGTGTGTGTGTGTGTGTGTGTCATGCTGAGGTAATGAAGTTTGGCAGATCCCCAGGAGCCCTCACCACCTCTCTGTGCTCCTTGAGTTACATGTTCCTTCTCAAACTTCAAACAACATCTTCACAATGGGGTTGGAATTATAAAAGTCCTTTAATAGACGCTGGCAGTCAGTGAATGTACTGTAAAATAATAGCTGATGGTCGTCATGGTGCTACTCCACCACTAGAGGCCCCTGTGATGTTAGTTAGGAGGAGTGTGTTGTGTTGCCTTGATACAGTAACAAAAAAACGGCACTCACACAGGTAGAACTCCAGCTATGATGGTATACTCAGCTGACATAACATTTAAATCTATTTGTCTGTCTGTCTGTCTGTCTGTCTGTCTGTCTGTCTGTCTGTCTGTCTGTCTATCTATCTATCTATCTATCTATCTATCTATCTATCTATCTACCTGTCTGTCTGTCTGTCTGTCTGTCTACATTTCTTGTCTGATTGTCTATCTTGTTTGTCTGTCTGTCTATTTAGTCTGTCTGTCTGTTTGTCTGCTTATCTGTCTGTCTGTCCTTCTGTGTATATATCTGTCTGTCTGTCTGCTTATCTGTCTGTCTGTCCTTCTGTGTATATATCTATCTGTCTGTCTGTCTGTCTATCTTGTCTACCTGTCTGTCTGTCTTTTCTGTCTGCTTGTCTGTCTGTTTGTTCATCTGTGTATATGTCTGTCTGTCTGTCTTTCCTGTTTGTCTATCTGTCTGTCTAACTGTCTGTCTAACTGTCTGTCTGTCTGTCTATCTTTCCTGTTTGTCTATCTGTTTATCTTGTCTGTCTGTCTGTCTGTCTTTCCTGTCTGCTTGTCTGTCTGTCTGTCTGTGTGTGTATATATCTATCTGTCTGTCTTGTCTGTCTGTGTGTCTGTCTGTCTGTCTGTCTGTCTGTCTATCTATCTTTCCTGTTTGTCTGTCTGTTGATCTTGTCTGTCTTTCTGTCTGTCTGTGTATATGTCTATCTATCTGTCTGTCTGTCTGTCTGTCTGTCTTTTCTGTCTGCTTGTCTGTCTGTCTGTCCGTCTGTGTATATGTCTGTCTGTCTGTCTGTCTTTCCTGTTTATCTGTCTGTTGATCTTGTCTCTCTGTTTGTCTATCTTTCCTGTTTGTCTGTCTGTTGATCTTGTCTGTCTGTCTGTCTGTCTATCTCTCTGTATTGTCTGTCTGTCTATCTTTCCTGTTTGTCTGTCTGTCTGTCTGTCTGTATATCTAGCTATATTGTCTGTCTGTCTGTCTGTCTGTCTGTCTGTCTGTCTGTATATCTAGCTATATTGTCTGTCTGTCTGTCTGTCTGTCTGTCTATCTTTCCTGTCTACTTGTCTGTCCGCCTGTCTGTCTGTTTGTCCGTCTGTCTGTCTGTCTGTCCGTCCGTCCGTCCGTCCATCCATCCATCCGTCCGTCCGTCTGTCTGTGTGTCTGTCTACATTTCTTGTCTGATTGTCTATCTTGTTTGTCTGTCTGTCTATTTAGTCTGTCTGTCTGTTTAAGGTTTGTCTATTTGTCTGTTAAATAGTCTGTCTGTCCGTCTGTTCAATTTATCTATAGTTCCATCCATCCATACATCCATTGTTCTATCCTCACTCTCTCTACTGTTTGTTCTATTGATCTACTATTCACTCATTCCCGCTATTGTTTTATTCATGTGGTATGTCTGCATTTTATGTGTCATTCTGTATTTTTTCGATCTGTCTATCTATTGTCCTCTGTTCTGCATATTGTTCAATCTGTCATTATTTTGTTTTATCGGTCTGTCCATATGTTTTAGCTCTCCGCTTTTATCACCATACTGTCTATTGTTCATCCAGCATCATTCTTTGTTATGGAATTCTTTCAGTCTTTCATTTTATATAAGAAATTATTGCTCTGTCTGTCCATCCAGTTTGCATATTGCTTTGGCTATACATATGTTCTTTCTTTCTTTCTTTCTTTCTTTCTTTCTTTCTTTCATCATTTTTTGTTCGTTTACTTTTTCTTTCCTTCATTTGTTCCAGTAAATCCCTTCATTCATTCATCCATCCATCCATCCATCCGCTAAATCATTCTATTGTTTTTCTATTCATCCATCCATCCATCCATCCATTCATCCAACTATTCATCCATCCATGATTAGATAATTTTTAGTTTTTCCATCCATCATTTTTTGTTCATTTACCCTTTCTTCCCTTTATTTGTTCCAGTAATTCCATCCATCAATTCATCCATCCATCAATCCATCCATCCATCCATCCATCCATCCATTCATTCATTCATTCATCCATCCATCCATCCATCCATCCATCCATCCATCCATCTATTCATTCATTCATTCATTCATTCATTCATTCATTCATTCATTTATCCATCCATCCATCCATTGATCCATCCATCATCCATTCATCCATTCATCCATCCATCCATCCATCCATCCATCCTTCGATCCATCCATCCATCCATCCATTCATTCATTCATTCATTCATTTATCCAACCATCCATCCATTGATCCATCCATCCATTCCTTCAACCATCCATCCATCCATCTATCCAGTCATCCATCCATCCATCTTCCCATCATTGTTGCAGTTGTTTCTGCTGTTTATTCTTTTATCAGTCCATTCTTTTGCCCATTCATTCATAGGTTTATCATCATATTATCAGTTATTATGCCATTATTTCAATCTTTTATGTAATCTCTGTTCAATGAATGAATCCATTCTTTCTTTGTACTATTCTATCCACCAATGTATTGTTCTGAGTTTTTATTATTTGTTAGTTCTACCTGTCATTATTTCAATACTTTCTGATGTCTTAGTTTTTTATGTTTCTTTCCTATAAAAAGTAAAAAATCTGACCTGTATGTTTTTGTACGGCCGAGACTAAAAAACTTTTTCATAGTTGGCTCATTTGTAGATGCTTCTGGAACAAGTGTTACAGAGAGAGTGTATGTGTGAGAGAGCAATGGCGTATCACATGAGGTTCCTCCCCTCAGAAAGCACTCATTGACCTTTTGTTCTGTGCTACTCTGCTGTGAGAGAAGGGGAAGCGCGCGAAACGGCAGCCAATCGTGTGGCGGCGCGGCAGCTGGCAGTGAATACTACAATGGCGTACAGTTCTGACAAAGGGAGGGCCTGTTCCCGCACTATGCAAAAACACTGGCAGACTTCCAAGCACATTCCTCAGAGAAAGACTCCTTCAGAGAAAGCGAAGCGCGGGGTTAGAATGAGAAAGTGTGCCGGCTGCATTGTCCTGCGTGTTCTTTATGTCCCTTTCCGTTTGAAAGCTACGCTGAGTGTTTCGTCAGAAGCAGTTTACCACACATCTTGTCTGACGATTACTTCTTGCAATGCTGTTGCATATAAAGAACCAGTCTAAAAAGCAGAACTCTGTGTGTTGCAGAATTCCAGAAAGAAGTGTTTAGACTAGGGATGAGAGTTAGAAACTCAGTCTGCCAGCATGGGCCTCTCGCTCACTGTGTAGTAAATCCAGTTGTGAGACGCTATGAATGGGGTTGCAGCTTAGGCTGTATCTCCAAAGCCAATCGGCTTTTGCAAACAGAAGCACACTGCGGTACCGTTGGCACAGTCAACAGTCAACGTGTCACATTTCCGTGGAAGAACTCGAGTAGCCCTTACGTTTACCCAGAAAAGCCCACCTCCCCCTTCTCACATTACGAATGCAAGTTTAAAGATGCCTTTACACCATCTGCACGATCCCACCCGTGTATAACTGATAGCTCCGTCATTTCTCCACTACGCTCTCGCTGTGTGCTTTGTATGTGTGAACTCCCAGGTGTGTCTTTCATAGACCCTCCTCTTCCAAATAACTAACGTCACTACCCTTTAAAAAAATGACAGAACTAAAAATTGTACATCTGACATACCATTTGAATTTTTCTCTTCTTTGTTTTTTACAAAGTACTGCAACGTGGCTGAGACATTTGATCTGTCTAACAGTTGTCATTACTGTGGCCCACAGAGACACCCGTATAAGGGCTTTGTGGTTCGAATGGCGGTGCTGTGATGAAAAGTAAAGAGAACATCTGGATGGAGATGGAGATTTAGAGAGAATATGTATGTGCATACAAAAAATTAGAGACCACTTAAAAAACTATGTATGTTTACAATATACTGTATTAATTGAAACACATATTTTGATTTATTTAGATTTGTACATTTATTACGTTTATTTAGATTTATTCTGTGCATTTTAATATTTCTCACTTTAAGCTAGAATTGTAGTAATTAAGAGCAGTACAATTAGAGAAATGCAATTAGTTAAATAACAAAAACAATTGGATATTTTCAAACTTGTATATATTTTTTCATTGATGTGTTTCATTGGATTAGTTAATAAATCTCTGGTGACGCAGTGGCGCAGTAGGTAGTGCTGTCGCCTCACAGCAAGAAGGTCGCTAGTTCGAGCCTCGGCTGGGTCAGTTGGCGTTTCTGTGTGGAGTTTGCATGTTCTCCCTGCATTGGCATGGGTTTCCTCCGGGTGCTCCGATTTCCCCCACAGTCCAAAGACATGCAGTACAGGTGGATTGGGTAAGCTAAATTGTCTGTAGTGTGTGAGTGTGTGTGGATGTTTCCCAGAGATGGGTTGCTGCTGTAAGGGCATCCACTGCGTAAAACGTGATGGATAAGTTGAATGAATGAATGAATGAATGAATGAATGAATGAATGAATGAATAAATAAATTTCTACTTAATAAAATACCCCTGATTTTCAATATTAACAAATGGAAACATATCAACATTTGTTATTGTTGAGCAAATGTCATTTTCTAAGAAATAAAATATTAAAAAGAGGGATATAAACACAACACGTCTCTTTTCAAAAGGATCCGGCACCATGGTGACGCAGTGGGTAGCACGATCGCCTCGCAGCAAGAAGGTCGCTGGTTCGAGCCTTGGCTGGGTAAGTTGGCATTTCTGTGTGGAGTTTGCATGTTCTTCCCGTGATCGCTTGGGTTTCCTCCGGGTGCTCCGGTTTCCACCACATTCCAAGGGCATTCACTATTGCTCAATTGGGTAGACTTAATTGTCCGTAGTGTGTGAATGAGAGTGTATGGGTGTTTCCCAGTGATGGGTTGTAACTGGAAGGGCATCCGCTGCGTGAAACATATGCTGGATAAGTTGGCAGCTTGTTCCTCTTTGGCGATCCTAGATTAATAAAGGGACTAAGCCGAAAAGAAAATGAATGAATGAATGAATGAATAAATTAGGATTCAAATTCCAGCAATTTTGAGGTGAAATTAAATTAATTGTTGAGTGCGGTTTCCCCGGCCACCGAATTTATAGCCTCGTATTAACATGTCTTCGTAGAATGTGTATAAACATGTCCACCAGACAGGATTTTCAAAGAAACTGGGATTAAAAGATCTGTTTCAACTCTCTGTGATCAGCTGCACTTCAAGGATGAGTTTTACATGTTTAAAACAGTACATGTTTGTAATAGGCGGTGCGGTAGGTAGTGCTGTCGCCTCACAGAAAGAGGGTTGCTGGTTCGAGCCTTGGCTGGGTTAGTTGGCATTTCTCTATGGACTTTGCATGTTCTCCCTGTATTGGCGTAGGTTTCCTCAGGGTGCTTCGGTTTCCCCCACAGTCCAAAGACATGCGCTATAGGTGAATTGGGTAAGCTAAATTGTCAGTAGTGTATGTGTGTAAATGAGAATGTATGGATTTTTCCCAGTACTGGGTTGCAGCTGGAAGGGCATCCGCTTTGTAAAACATATGCTGGATAAGTTAGTGGTTCATTCCACTGTGGTGTCCCCAGATTAATAAAGGCACTAAGCTGAAAATAAAATGAATGAATGAATGTTTGTAATAAAGAACAGAGAGTAAATCCACTGTGATTAATAACTGCAACACCACAGCAGCAGTGTCGTGTCAGTACAACTTTTGGAAAACGCTTCGACAAGACTCCCTGTTTGTGGACATTAAATCAGGTTTATTTCGTACAGTAGCTTAATGGAAAATGATACAACACTGTATATCAGGGGTCACCAAACTTGTTCCTAGAGGGCCGGTGTCTTGCAGATTTTACCTCCAACTCTAATCGAACACACTTGAACAAGCTAATCAAGGTCTTATAGGTATACTTGAAACACCCAGGAAGGTGTGTTGAGGCAAGTTGGAGCTAAACCCTGCAGGGACTCCGGTCCTCCAGGACCGAGATTGGTAATCCCTGCTTTATGTATTAACTTGTATCCTGTCAAATTTCCTGCATTTAAACGCGTAAAGTCAAAAGTGTGTGTGTGTGTGTGTGTGTGTGTGTTTGTGTGTTTACTGCAAACTTTGTAACAGCATTTTTGTGTGACTCATCATTTCAGACAGGCTTGAAGAAACTCCACAACAAATACATCAAATAACTTTACTTTGTATTTTGACTGTGTGACTTTGTGATGCAGCTGGAGAAACAAAGATGTGGGATTGGTGGGCAGGGAGAACCAGCTCATTTGCATTTAAAGGCACAGACTACAAAACAGATACAATTGAATTTTACCTTACACATATTCAGCAGGAAATAAAAAAATTATTTGATGGGTGTTTTGAACTGAAACCTTACAGACACATTCTGTAGATGCCAAAGTCTTACATCTTATAAAAGGGGTAAAATTGGGGCCCTTTAAGTTGTCTTTCACTCAGTAACATCAAGCCATGTCTGGAGACCACAAAATTACTTCGAAGCAATCAACCAAGAAACCACCTTGCACATCCTAGCCTAGCAACCAACTATATCACTTTAGCAACCAGCATTTGCAAATAAACTGAGATTAAAAGATCTGTTCCAACTCTCTGTGATCAGCTGAACCTCAAGAGGGAGGGACCATCACGTGGGAACGGTGGGCGGGGAGAACCAGCTCATTTGCATTTATAGGCATAGACTACAAAACAGACAAAATCTCATTTTACTCTAAAAAATCACATAATTAGCAGGATATAATGAATGATCTGATGGGTATTTTGAGCTGGAACGTAACAGACACATTCTGGAGACACCAAAGTCTTATATTACATCTTGTAAAAGTGGTAAAATAGGAGCTCTTTAAGTTGTCTTTTGCTCAGTAGCATCAAGCCATGTCTGGAGACCACAAAATTACTTCAAAGCAATCAACCAAGAAACCACCTTGCACACCCTAGCCTATCAACCAACCAAAACACCTTAGCAACCACGTCACAGTTGGAACAGTGACTCATAACACCATCTTAATAACACTCCATCATAGTGATGGGACGTTTTACGAAGACGAACAGCCCTTATGTTTTCTCTGGAAAACAATATTTGAGTTATTTTTATCGTTTTAGCTGGTACTGTTTGTGGTGCAGAAATCCCACTCTTTACCTTTAGAGAAACCTGGAAAATGTGACTTTCTAAAAGTTGAGACTCATCTGGAAATACTTTGAGCTTTGTGTTACATAAAAAAATCAGATTTTTAAGAACTGTCCTTTTATCAACTATTAAAAGATATTTAAGGATCCAATGTTGGTTCTTATGAAATATCAGCAAAATTCTCTTTACTTGCAATTTGTAATGTTTTGATCATAAATAAGGCAATGCAAATGCTCATACTGTAGTTGTTGGTTTTCCAAAACTTGGCACTAAAGGGGTATATGCACACTGACTTTTAATTTCAGCCAGCCAGCCTCAGGGCTTCCTGTGAATTGTCATCTTATACAATATCGCGGCGCTTAAGATCTGATTTCTTTAAAAAACAATGATCTTCAATGCCTGGATGAGATACGATTTAAAGTGGGTTTCAGACATAACAAGAAGGACTGCATTAAATTAAATTGTTCCACGCTTGTCTTTAAAATATATAAATACATTTTCAAAACAGTTTTACGTCTCTTTTTACACTTTAACAATTAAATGGATGCTTAAGTCTATTTAACGGATTATACCTGAATTACATTACAACATCAATGCTGTAAAAGGAACCTTATAAAATTGAAAATAGTCACATACAGCTTTCTCCGGAAGTTCATCATTGGCTGAAAAGCACTAGCGGTGCATATAACCTATTTTATAGTACTTTGTTGTCTTTGGAGCATCTTTATATTTCGTGTAGACCTGCATTTGCCTCTCGTTATTTACCTTCTGCTGTGTGAATCAGTGGGCGGGGCTAAACAGACAGTGATGCCGAAGCAGGTTTTGATCTTTCTCTGCTGAGTTTAGGCACATCATTACATAATAAAAGCCTCTCCTTTTGGCAGATTGGCTTCAATATATGCTGTTTTTTAGATGAATGAGAAAGTCTTGAGCTCTGAAACTTACAGGATGTTTTGTTAACACAATGGCATGTCAATAGATATCGAAATTTCGGTTTCTCATGACTCCATTTAAAGAGATGTTAGGTGATGTCTTTCTCTAGTAAACTCAGTGTCTACTTTACTGAAAAAAAATTATTCATTGAATTTACAATTTTTTTTCTAAGGTAAGTGGTTGCAAACAATTTAAACGGACTGCATTTAAGCAAACAAATTAAATTGAAGATTACAAAATTTATTATTATTTTTTTATTTATGAATTTCATGGCAAATACAGTAAAAAAAGACTGTATAAATGGTATCAACTTAAGCACAAGAAAAAATAAATAAAAAAACTAACATATAAAAAGGTTGACAATAATGTGGCTTAACAAAAAATACAGTTGTACAGTCTGTATCACACAGTACACTCTACTTTAAAGTTAGAAAAGAAAAAGAATCAATTGGCTGGAACAAGGAATTTTCTTTAACTGGTAAGACGAACCTTTAGAAAGGCAATTTTTTCTAACATTAGGTAGAAGAGGACATTACGGGTCCACTGTGTTGGAGTTGGACGTTTCTGATTCTTCAACCTAAGCGATGACACTCCTGGCCTTTATTATTGTTTGGCCTGGAGCACTACATTTGTTTGTTTAAATTCAGCCCATATAAATTGTTTGCAACCACTTACCTTAAAAAAAAGTAAATTTAATCAATCATTTTTTTCAGTGTATGCACTGTGTGTGTTTGCCTAAGTCACATTTGTGTGTGTATTGACGGTCGTGTCGGTCCAGCCTTGTGTGATGGAGCACAGTCAGTGAAGCTTTACTGAGACCACACGAGAGGGGGAGGAAAGACAGTCTATAATCACACCGACACACACTCTTCCCTGCGTCGCTGAAAGAATGGAAAAGCTGCCGCTCACAGGCTGTCCCACGCAAACACGTACGCCACACGCATGCACGCTTTCACACAGGAATTTAAAGCAAAGGCAGTGAAAACTTTATGGGCGGTTGAAAGGCTTTGTACAGCCTCATCCTCTGCATATGTTACCACAATGTACACAGAGTGGTTTCCGTCATGAATCATGAGATTTGGTTTCATTTTGATCTCCGAAAAGATCTGGCAACCTTATTAAAGTATTTCAGATCGTCAGGAAAGTTTTTTGTCTTTCTAGCACTCGACCTCAACACGGCTCTTCATGTCAGAGCTCAATGGAAAAATGAGGTTTCTTTGTTCTTTTATTAAGTTCTAAGTAAAGAACTAAAGAAAAGCTCATGATCGTCCATATGCTGATTAATTTACCAATATCAGTCACTTTTACAATATTAGCATCAGAAAATTATTGTGCCGATTGTCAGTCCGAATTTCTGCCAACATCTGTGGGAATAAACAGTGTTGGGGAAAGTACTTTAGAAAGTAATGCATTACAATATTGAGTTGCTCCCTAAAAAAGGAACTAGCAGCATTACTTAGTTACTTTTTATGGTAGTAATGAGTAACGTTACTTCTGAGATACTTTTACATTGCTTTTTCTGACCTGGCTGAGGTTTGATCTCTTTCAGAAATTGAATTCTTTTTTTTTATTTTTTTATTTTTATTTTTTTACTGATGAGCTCTGCAATTAACAACACACTGTTTAACCTTCATTTACCTTAAAAAAAATTAAGATAGTGTTCTAATTCTTCGGAGAACTTCCTGACTGCAGAGTTTAAAGTTTAAAGCAATGTGTTTGGTTACTTTTGTACTATTTGGCTGATTAATAGGTTAAACCACTGTCCATTCTCTTTTCTTTTTCTTTGATGTGTTCAGAATAATTTAAATGTTACCATCTTAGAAATGTAAGGATCTGCCATATGTGTTTCTGTCTGTTCCTGCATTCTCTCATTGCGTGAAGGATTCAACGTGACTACGTTCATTTTAATTCAGCAACTTATTTTTTTTTAAAGCAAATTAATCCAACTAAAAAGTAACTCACGTTACATTTTTTTAAAGTAACTCAAATATCATCATTTTTAAAAGTAAAGCGTTACTTTACTTGTTACTTAGAAAAGAAATACACTACCTGACAAAAGTCTTGTCGTTGACCACAGTTGTTAGAGCAACAAATAATAACTTGACTTCTAGTTGATCATTTGGAAAAGTGGCAGAAGGTCGATTTTTCAGATGAATCATCTGTTGAACTGCATCCCAATCATCACAAATACTGCAGAAGACCTATTGGAACCTGCATGGACTCAAGAATCTCACAGAAATCAGTCAAGTTTGGTGGGGGAAAAATCATGGTTTAGGGTTACATTCAGTAAGGAGGCGTGTGAGAGATCTGTAGAGTGGATGGCAACATCAACAGCCTGAGGTATCAAGACATTTGTTCTGCCCATTACATTACAAACCACAGAAGAGGGCAAATTCTTCAGCAGGATAGCGCTCCTTCTCATACTTCAGCCTCCACATCAAAGTTCCTGAAAGCAAAGAAGGTCAAGGTGCTCTAGGATTGGCCAGCCCAGTCACCAGACATGAACAATATTGAGCATGTCAGGGGTAAGATGGAGCCATTGAAGATGAATCCAAAGAATCTTGATGAACTCAGGGAGTCCTGCAAGAACGCTTTCTTTGCCATTCCAGATGACTTTATTACTAAGTGATTTGAATAATTGCAGAGATGTATGGACGCAGTCTTCCAAGCTCATGGGAGTCATACATAATATCAACTCTTTTTCCACTGGTCCATGACTTTATATTCTATATTGTATATTATTTCTGTTAAGTGACAAGCCTTTACTCTAAGCAAAGTCAGACCTTACTGTCCTAATTAAATAATTAATAATCAAGGCGTAATCATATTTTATTTTGGTAAAATAAGCGTAATCTAGAGGCCTTTTCCTTTCATATAAGCCTCTTCTGATAGCAAATGATCAACTAGAAGTCAAGTTATTATTTGTTGTTCCTAAAACCTGGATAGGCGATATGTGATAAGTTTTGTCAGGTAGTGTATTATTACACAACTCGTGTTACTTGTAATGTATTACAAGGGAATAAATAATAGAAACACTGAGAATAAATAATGTACATTTTAAGATAGTGGTTGTGAGTTCGGAGCAAATATTGAGTGAAATAAGTGGTCGTATATCTTACAGGTTTTTTTATTGGTTAGGTGCAATTTTCACAACCAATATGCACTTTTTTTTGCGTAAAACATATGCTGTATAAGTTGGCAGCTCATTCCACTGTGGCGACCCTTGATAAATAAGGGACTAAGCCGAAGGAAAATTAATTAATTAATTCATTTTCTTTTTGGCTTAGTCTTTTTATTAATCAGGGGTCTTCAGAGCGGAATGAACCGCCAACTTATCCAGCATATGTTTTACTTCCAGATGCAACCCATCACTGTGAAACACCCATACACTCATTCACACTTACACTACAGACAATTCAGCTTACTCAATTCACCTATACCATGTCTTTGGACTTGTGGGGGAAACTAGAGAAGGAAACCCATGCAAACACGGGGAGAACATGCAAACTCCACATAGAAATGCCAACTGACCCAGCCAGGGCTCGAACCAGCGACCTTCTTGCTATGAGGCGATCGTCCTACTCACTGCGCCACCCTGAAAGAAAATTAATGAATTTTATTAAATTATGAATAAAATAAAAAGTAATTATTTGAAATAAAAGCATTTATATGAAGCACTTATATTTATACACTTCAGGCTATTTATAACGGTGTAAAAGTATTTTTTTAAAAGTGCTACAAAAGAACATCATTACATTTTAAAAATCAAAATCACAAATTTTAAAAAGTTTTTATTTATTATTTTTTACAACAGCATTTAACACTTAGATCAGAGTAATGCATAATTTCCGAGTAAAAGTATTTTGTTTTCTAAATAATCTACCTTATTTCCACGGAATACTAAAACATATTAGCAAGCGACTGGTAGGACAGTGTTTAATGGTCATTCTGCCCTGACTTTGCACTATGTTCAATGAATGTTATGTACAAAGAACATGATCAACATTGATAATGTCACAGTGACATTGCTGGCTTCAGAAGTTGCTCTGTCAATTGAAAATGAACATTTATGTGTAGAAATCCAAGGAAAAACAGAGAACACCAGGCTGTGTTTGTTCATGATTGCAATAACAACTAGCTTAAAAGCAAGTGTAACATACTAACATTACTGCTGTAATAATACACTCTGCTAATCAACAAGAACAAGTGCATGTCAACCTTATCATGTTGGTTAATTCAGCAGATATCAAACATTAGCCAATGATGCTCTAAAAAGTTTATTTATGTACTGGTATGATTGGGGACATTTAAGATATGCATAATAGCTGAGCGAGTGTTAAAATAAATATAATTTAAGAGCTGGCACAGAGGATCAAAAAAACAAAACAAAAAAAAAAACACCATAAACATGTCATAAAAGGCATCGCACTGTATTTCAAGTCTTCGGAAATCATATGATACCCTCATGTGAGAAACACACTGCAAATTTAACAAATGTATACTGATACACTTTTGTTCCAGTGATCTTTTACACTCAAAGCTAAACTTTTACTTTACTTCAGATTAGTGAGGTATTGAAAACTTTTATCAGTAATTTAAATATTATGGACCATTAGTTTATTTTAAGTTATGAATTTACTAACATGAACTATTAGTTAAATTTATTATGGCATTTATTGTTAAATGTTATTTAAGTTAAATAACGTTAGTGTTATTTCACAGCGCACCAACTAATGTTAATAAGCACAACTTTGGATTTGAATGATGCATTAGTTAATGTGGAACTGTGATGATTAAATGCTTTATAAGATTATTTATATTTAGTTAATGTTAGTAAATACATTAACTATGGTGCTAGTATTTAAAAGCCTATGCGATGGCATGGTACTTAAAGCCTATGCGATGGCATCATTGTGAAGTTTTATGCAAACATAACCTTTTTAGTTTTAAAAGTTATATTAAATTGAATTATCTTAAATAGTTTTTTAAATGTTTAAATCATCATGTTACAATCCTGTTTTCTGATCTAATCAGTCAGCATCAAACCTCTCACAGAGTTACACGGGCAACTGCTAATGGTGACTGTCAAGTGCCAAAGTGTAAGACCTCCTTTGGTCAATCTGTTTTCTCTGTAAAGGGAGTTAAACTGAATGATTTACCTGTTAGCTTAAAATCAGAAAGTAATTAAATATTTTTAGTAGTGCTCTTAAAAAGTGGTTAAAAACAAAACAGCAGTGTTTGCACAAATAGTCTACTGTTCGTTAGTTGGATCATGTCGTCTTTGCTTTTGCTTTTGCTTCAGTAATTTTTTGTTAAGAATTATAATGTTGTGTATATGTTTTTATTATATTTCCATGTTGTCAATTTTTTTAAGCATCCTGTGGACAGGTGTTGAGAATTAGCAAGTTTGCTGAAACACTTAAACAAATGCATTTGGTTATCCAGTGTAATTGTGATGTCCATGTCAAATAAATAAATAAACAAATTTTATATATATATATATATTATTAATATTATGTTATATATATATAATTATTATTAATATATATATATAAACAGTGTAACTCCGCTCACCAAATCGAGTCGAGTTAAAACTTAAGAAGTCACGGTAAAGACTAAAGAGTTGAGTTGACTTAAAGTTTTAAAGCTACCGGCTGCAAAGACGTTTTGAGTTTATTAAGCTTCAGTGGTTGAAGCTAAATTATTAATTTGAAGTTTAATGAAAAGGCTGCTTAAAGTTCAGTATACTTTACGGAATAATTTAGCACAACTTCAACCACTGAAGCTTAATAAACTCAAAATGTCTTTGCGCTCAAATGAAGAAATCTAAATTTAAAATCTCCTCCAATAAATCTTTTACCTAAGACAGTTCCAAACATGCAGTTCAATCGTTTTTATGAGTAAATTCATCTCTGAGCTAGAGCTCCATGATTAATTGAAAAAGATCGCGATCACGATTCGACCCCCTAGACCAGGGGTGTCAAACTCAAAACCTGGAGGGCCGAAGCCCTGCACAGTTTAGTTCCAACCCTGCTCCAACACACTTACCTGTAGGTTTCAAACAAGCCTGAAGGACTCAATTAGTTTGATCAGGTGTGTTTAATTAGGGTTGGAACTAAACTGTGCAGAGCTGCGGCCCTTTTGGAACTGAGTTTGACACCTGTGCCCTAGACGATCTTAATCCAGCTTTTCTACAATTCTGCTTATCATATTTTCAAGTTCAGGAGAGAAAAAAAGGCAGTGTCTTCGCATTGTTTGACATACATTGCTCAGCAACATTGACGCCTCTAAATTCACCTTTATTTGTATCTTTTAAAACCAAATGGTGTTAAAAGAGTCACATACTGTATTTATAAGGTATAATTTACCTAAAAATGTAACTTCTGTCTTCATGTAATGATGTATTTGCGGCCGCGAAATCACACGTGACGTGAGCTGATTGTGGGCTGTTACCACAAAGAGGGCAGGCGCGCTTGTGAGTGAACAGAACTTGCATAAGCTGAGAAAAACAGGTACTGAAGTTGTAAATAACATTCAGTTTGTGGCACAGAGTGATCGTCTGGGAGCCGCACAGAAAGTATGAACCGCACTTAGCAGTCAAAATGAAACCGAAAGCGCACACATCATTTCAAGAGTTCACATTAAGATAATGCTTGATTATTATAGCAGGTTTGGCATGCTGTCCCGGGAGAGAATCCTGAGATCGGAGATACAGTAGATGAGCTCAAGGCTCCCACCTGGTCAATAAGCATTAAGAAGGATACGAGATCAGGTTTAGGGAAGTAGGTGGGCGGGTTACTTGTTGCTTTTGACACACTATTGGTGGGGTTTAGAATAGGAGGAGTGGGGGGGTGAGTCGGTCGGTCAATCAGTCATCCAACAGCGGCCTCAAGTGGATTTACGAAAGAACAGCAGGCACGAATGGCACTCGCAAAAGAAATTTGAGATCTCAAAAAGCGTAAACAGTGGCCTCTGGTGCAAAAACAAAAACTGCAAAAAAAAAGTGCCTTCTGGGAAGTGTTTGGCGCTCTCCAGAAATGTATATAGTGGTACAATTTCAGAATAAGCATGGGTTTTGTATATCAGTGTATTAGATCTGTGAAAACACACTAATAAACAAAACTCTAGAAATAATACAAATTATAACATTGTGACATGTACATTCCAGTTCTTTACTGATCAAAAATAACCTCATTTTGGAGTTCTTTGTATCCTGTAAATCATTTTCATGCTCAAACGTCAACATTAGACCAGATTAGACTAAAGGAAGCTGAAAGTAGCCATTTTTGCCGTTTATCCTTTGAAATATAGAGTACCCTCAGACCAGAATGGGGCGTAATGAAAGTTGTCTAGTGTTCCCGTAACCACAGAGTAATTGAACTCTTCAGATAAGATGGATGGTGGCAGGAGCAGGTCACCGGGTGTATGTTACATGCTGTTGGCTCACACTAAACGTGGAGCCTCTGGGTCTCTCAGTCACTTGTGCATGTGTGTATGAGGACATATTTTCCCACCACACCGGAGCTATTCTGAGTTGTGTTGCGATATAGGCCAGATTACGTATCAGAACGGCTTGTGTAACTGATTGGCTGGCGGCTTTTTCAAAGTCCAAAGACACCATAGTGTGTGGGGGTGTTATGTCAATCATTAATTGCGTGGATAATAAGAACGCTTAGAAATGGATCATAAAATGAGATATGAGAAATGTGACAGGGTTTCAGAGTAGCGCTTGTCTGTGCTAAAGTGACCAAGATGTTACTAAGGCATGATTTGGGTGATTCGGGAGGTTATGTATTGTAGGAGCTTACCCAGATGTCAAAACGGCATCAAATTGACATAAAGCATGTTGACAAAAACACGTCAAAATTGTAAATTGGTTTTATGTTAAAACATTGACGTCTTTTTGACTTTAATTCCTTGTCGACCATTAAAATAACGACAAAAAAGCAACATAGGCTCATTCTGAAAAATGTAGCCCTGTATACATTTCTACGTATGGCTGCATTTTGTCTTTAAAACGATCGCTACGGGGTCGTATGATGCCGTTTCTTTTCACGCTTATCAGCTAAAGATTTTCAGTTGACTGCACGCTTATCAGCTGACTGGCTTGCTTTTGAAAACAGTGTAGATGGGCGAAGGGAAGTGGATGGGGGCTGGTCAATTGGAGCTTTTGAAAACACTATTGGTTGGGTTTAGGGAAGGAGGAGGGTGGGTCAGTTGATCGGTCAGTAGTCAGTCGACAGCAGGCTCTAGTGGATTTACTTGAGAACAGCAGACACAAATAGCACTTACGAGAGAAATTTAAGATCTAACAAGTGTACACAGCGACCTCTGGTGGATTCGTGAAAACAAAAACTGCAAAATAAAACGTAGCAACGTAACAAAAACAGGACACGGCAGATTTAGTTATTTTTGGCTTTGTGGCTGTTCATCAAGACAACGAAAAGGTTTGTTTGAGCTCGGGTCGACCATGGCTCGTTATTATATGTATATATTATTACAGTGTAATGTCTCAGCTGTGTATTTAAAAAGGGCTATTCCTTTGTTTTTATTCTCCTGATTGTGTATGCGTTAGTGATGCATCTCTGTAAACCAATAGCGTTCACCTGCGCCTCTAACTCTGCCTTTTGGTACACTTTTGTTTGTGCTAGAAACCCTTTGCAAAGGGTAACCAAAAAGTGGTATGGTACGATTCGCTTTTATGTACCTTTTGACAGTGCTAATGGCCATAAAAGCGTACCGTATCGTACCACAAAAGAAATCTGTTTAATAGCATACACTGATCAAATAAAAAAGCTTGCAAATGTGTAAAAAAATATAATAATAATAAAATATAAAATTAATAATAAAATAAATAAATTCTTTAGTATTTTTTTAATTATTTTTTATTTTAAACGTGTATTTTACATGTTTTATGTTTGTTTTTAATTTCATTTAATTCATTTATCTATTTATTTTTTATTATTTTATTTTAACTAAGCATTTACATGCACATTTATATGTTGTCATGTTGCAGACTCTTTTATCCAAAGCAACTTACAGATGAAAATAATAGAAACGTTACAGATAACAGCGTTTACAGATCAGACATTTATTTTTTTTCATTCTTTTTTAACAAACAAGAAAAACAGTGAAGCAAACGGAATGTAAACATACATAAAGTACTAAATAACCCAAATGTTAGTAAAATAAGGGGAGTCCCAACTATTAAGTTAGCATTTTAACTAAAAATAATTAAACCAGCTCTTTGCTTTGTTTATATTTTACCCAAATTTAGTTTGAATGAGCACTTTTTGGAGTGTAGTTGTTAATGCAAACCACTAAAAGCCAATATCTTATTTCTTTACATAACCGTTAGGACATTCAGAGGAACATTTTGTTCATTTCTGTTTTTTCCAAGAACTGGAAAATGAAACAGGTTTGGGGCTACGTGTGGGTGATGATGATGACAGATTGTTCATCAACTAGTGTTAGAACTGTTCCTTTAAGAAATGGCAGAAAGCAGGTAAAAACAGCTCTCTACTGTATGTGGTTAAATGACGTATGTAAACAACCGTATCTGTTAACTGCAGATATGATAATTGAATATCCTGCATGTGAATTTGCATTCATATCAGTCACACAATGACAGCTACTTATTGTTTAGCTTGAATAAATAAGCTGAAGTTCAGGGAAGTTCATCTAAAAGGGCCAGTGGCTCTTATTTTCTTGAATGGGGAAATCTATAATAGACAAAACAATTTTAAATAACATGATAAAACATGTAACAAATCATTAGCATGTATAATAATAAATACTATTATTATTTAAAAATAACAATTTCTTGATGGGGCGAGGCAGTGGCGCAGTAAGTAGTGCGGTCGCCTCACAGGAAAAAGATCGCTGGGTCGCTGGTTCGAACCTCGGCTCAGTTGGCGTTTCTTTGAGGAGTTTGCATGTTCTCCCTGCCTTTGCGTGGGTTTCCTCCGGGTGCTCTGGTTTCCCCCACAGTCCAAAGACATGCGGTACAGGTGAATCGGGTAGGCTAAATTGCCCGTAGTGTATGAGTGTGTGTGTGAATGTGTGTGTGAATGTGTGTGTGCATGTTTCCCAGAGATGGGTTGCGGCTGGAAGGGCATCCGCTGCGTAAAAAAAACTTGCTGGATAAGTTGGCGGTTCATTCCGCTGTGGGGACCCCGGATTAATAAAGGGAATGAATGAATTTCTTGATGGGGAGGCACGGTGGCTCAGTGTTTAGCGCTGTTATCTTAGCGCAAGAAGGTTGCTGGTTTGAGTCGCGTCTTGGCCAGTTGGCATTTCTGTGTGGAGTTTGCATAGTCCGTAGTGTATGTGTGTGTGTAAATTAGAGTGTATGGGTGTTTCCCAGTATAGGGTTGTGGCTAGAAGGGCATCCACTATGTAAAACATATGCTGAAATAGTTGGCGGTTCATTCCGCTGTAACAACCTTTAAAATAAAGACTAACCCAAAGGAAAATGAATGGATGACTTTTTTGACCAAAAATGCTTGGTTGTTTTAATGAAAATATGGCCAAAATACACATATTCTCAAACCCAATCATTGAGTTTATTATTATTTTTAGTTAAAAATGTAACTCAGCATTTTTGTTTTTCCATATTGTACATAAATGTGAAATTGTCATAATATGAATGTCTTTTATGTCACTTTAGATCAGTTTAGTACATCTTTGGTTTACAGATTTACAGAAATACGTTCTTACAAAAATTTTTACAAAAATGCTTTACTTAATTAGACTTTTTTTCTTGTTTCTAATCCAAATATCAAAAAATAATTAAATCAAGAAGCATTTACTATAGACAAGCAAAAATACTGTTTAAAGAAATAATATACAAAAATTAAACGAGTTTTTCTTAAAACATGAACAAAATCTGTCACTGGGGAAAGCAAAATAATCTCGTTTCTTACCCTACTGGCAGATTATTTTGCTTGTTTTAAGGAAACAAACAAGTATGGCTTTATTATAATGATCTAGGTGCAAAGTCTAAAGCGCATGGCGCAAATGCATTAAGGGCTTGTCTGAATCCAGTTTTTGTCTGAATCCAGTAACAGTATTTCTGGTTTTATATCTTTATGTGTGTAATGTTTGAGAACCTAGCATGCATATTTCACGTGGATGGAGGTCAGTCTTCATCCTGAATCTTCGGCTCAGCATCTATAGGGCAGTGCTCTTAACTGTATAAACAGCTTAAATAAACAATAGCAAATGTCTGCTGTAAATGGTTCACCGGGTCAAATCGCCAGCAGCAGGGAGAAAACAGACTCCTTAAAAGCCTGACATCTTTTGCATATGATATAATGATGTACCATATATTTTGAGATGCGTTTTTGCCAGGGCCCATGATTAGGTGCCATTTCAGTTAACAATCGATTAACCGTTAACCTTAATAATGATAGATGTCTAAATGTAATTTATTCATGCATCATTTCTGAATATTATTATTTTCATTTATTATTACCATCAACCATTGCAAATGCACCTTTATGTAACATCAATGTTTTTTTTTTTTTTAAATGTGTGACGATTTTACCAGGGCTTATTTGTGCCGGAACAACCCGGATTTGGATCCGGCACCTCTGAACACCTCATTTTACCGATCCCTTTCCTTACTCGCGCCACCCTTCACCCACTCTTTACTTTCTTCCACTCTTCCCCCAACCCTCTTCACTTTCATCCACAACACCCGCCCCCCTGCTCTTCCCTTGGACCTGCTTGGACAACACTAAAATACATCACATCTGGTCGGCCGGTCATATACGGTCTAGTCGCAGGAATTTAAATATTTTAAAGAATTCCCAGCTCAAATCCCATCCAAATTTTCCCCAAATAGAGATGATTGGAACTCCACGCAGCTCCCGGACTACTCTCCATTGGATTTAAATGACTTCCGGTTTGTCGTGTGCAGTGGAAAGGCAGCTTTAGTTACGAGAGACGCCAGGGAAGCACGAGTGCAAATCACATTGAAAATGCTCAAGGAAAGCACATGCTCGCACTTTTCACTTGCGAGTTTTGGTCTTCGTCATCAGCACCTAAGGCTAGAATAACAACACATGCCAATGTTTGCATGTTCTCCTTGCGTTGGCATGGATTTCCTCCGGGTGCTCCAGTTTCCCTCACAGTTCAAAAACATGCGCTATAGGTGAATTGGAGAAACTAAATTGGCCGTAGTGTATGCGTGTGTGTGTGTGTGTGTGTGTGTGTGTGTGTGTAAATGAGTGTGTATGGGTGTTTTCCAGTACTGAGTTGCAGCTTGGAAACATAAAACATATGCCAGAATAATTGGCGGTTCATTTCGCTGTGGCAATAGCGGATTAAGCCGAAGGAAAATGAATGAATGATGCAAAATAATGTTTCCATACAGTTTATTATACAGCTCTACCTAGCAACATGACATTACAGTGTGTTAATGAAATAATAATACAGAGAGGCTTGGTGCGCAGGAAGTGAGAAAGTGTGTGAAAGTTGATTCCCACAGATTTGAGGAATGCGTGATTCAGTTTTGATCTGCACAGGCTTGTTTTACCAGCAGCATCCTGTAAATGCCGAACCCATTAATGTATAATGTGTGTGTGTTCTTTGGATACTCTTACTGTTCTTTCATGACATTTATGGAGTAACTAACGCTTTAGGCCTTGGTAAACAAATAAACCGCCGCCTCTCCCAGTTCCATGTTGGATAATGGCAAAGCGCAGATGATTTAGCTGGATTACGCTCAATTGGATTAACTGATATCCTTGGTAGAACATGAATGAGCACATTCTTTCCCATAGGAAAAGACATGAGGGTGTGAATAGGTGATGATATCTTTGCAAATTGGAGAAAGAGAGAGAGAGAGAGAGAGCCCTGTGGTAAAGGTGGGCAGTATTTGCATTTCTCAAGGAGTGGTTGTGATGTTAAACTGCCATCATTTATAAAACACACATTCTTTCCCTTTTTTATCTTCACTCTAACAGTTTCTTTCTCTTGTTTATTTTTCAGTTCTTTGCAAGTTCATTTATTTTAGGTGGGTGAGGATATGGCTTATTCATTTATTTATTTTTCTTCAGCTTAGTCACTTATTTATCAGGGGTTTCCACAGCAGTATGAACCGCCAACTATTCAAGCATAAGTTTTACGCAGCGGATGCCCTTAAAGCCATACGCAGCCGAAACCCAGTACTGGGAAACACCCATACACTTTCACATTTACGCACACACCCATACAATACAGGCAATTGAATTACTCCAAATCACCTATAGCACATGTCTTTGGACTGTGGGGGAAACCGGAGCACACAGAGGAAACCCACGCCAACACAGGGAAAACATGCAAAGTTCATACAGAAATGCCAACTGGTCCAGCCGGCACTCAAACCAGAAACCTTCTTGCTGTGAGGGGACAGTGCTAACCACTGAGCCATCGTGCCGCCGGTTATGGCTAAGTTTTTATAATATATTTATATAATTATAAATTAGATGTATAATTTAATTCCATGTAAACTTGACTTTTAAGAAAAACTATAACAATTTCTTAAAAAATATCTCTCTCATTAACTCATTAACATCTGACTTTTTTTTAAATGGTTATGTGCTTTTTTATACAGTGTATGTAAACTTCTAGTTTCAACTGTACCTCATTGTAGCTAAAATCTAAGACATTATATATTGATATATATGTTATTGCAGTAAAAATGCAAATTTTCTAATGGTGCAAACAATCCAAGATAAATGAGGACACTGTAAATAAATGCAGGGTTCCACACCATTCATTTTGTCCCAACACAAATCGATTAGGTAGACTTAACAAATTGAAGTGGTTGGAACATAAAACAATGGAGTTGTCCCATTTGTCCAACAATTAAATGCACTGTAAAAATGCTGGCTTCCACAGTTACTTCATGTTATCTCAATACAAATCAGTTGAGTCAACTTGTTTTTTTTTTTATTCATTTAAGTGGATTGAACATAAATCATTTAAGTTGTCCCAAAAAAGCCAAAATAATTGTGTTTTGACTTTATGTACTTTATATATGTAGTTTAAACATATAGCGAAAGTCATTTTTGAGTGTTTGAACAAGCAGCAAAATCATTTTTTCTGAGTGAATTATCAACAATTTTTTGAATGTTTAGTTGTTTTATGTGTTTGTTTATCTGACTTTTTTTACTTACCAACAACTGTTTCCATTTCTGTTGTTTATATCATCAAAATAAATATTATTTTCTCACTGTAAAAATTCCAGGGTTCCACGCAAGTTATCCCAACACAAATCAATTAAGATTAAGTAGATTTATCATAAAACAATAAAGTTGCCCCCAAAAATATCAATAATTGTGTTGTTTCAGCTCATTGTAAATAAGTAGTTTGAACAAACTGCAAGCGCGGCATGGTGGCTCAGTGGATAGCACTGTGGCCTCACAAAAAGAAGGTCGCTGGTTCGTGTCCCGGCTGGGTCAGTTGGCGTTTCTCCCACAGTCCAAACACATGCTCTATAGGTGAATTGAATAAATAAGTGTGTATGGGTGTTTCCAAATACTGGGTTGCGGCTGGAAAGGCATCCGCTGCGTAAAACATATGCTGGCTAAGTCGGCGGTTCATTCCGCTGAGGTGACCTCTGAAATAGAGTAAAATTGCAAAAAAAAAAAAAAAAACTTTCGACATTGCAAATATGGAGTTCCACACCATTCATATTGTCCCAACACAAATCGATTAAGTTAACTTTAGAGATTTAACAAATTTAAGTTTAATGAACATAAATTAATTTGTCCCCACAAAATCTCAATAGTTGTGTTATTTCAGCTCATTTTAAATAAGTAGTTTGAACAAGCAACAACAACAAAAATGTTGTGTCGAGCATCCTAGATAATTTTTTATGGGTTTCTATGATAGCTAGAATGTAGACAGTACCCTTGTCAAGGAAACTTTAATGTAAATTTTAGTGGGTTTTGGAGTAGACCTGAACTTAAGTTACTTAAGAACTCAAGTTAGCATTATATAACATCAGTGACTCAGTGACAGTACTGCAGGTTTTGACCCAGGTGAAGTGACTCAAGCTTTGGGTTTAAGTGTTTAGTGCTGTTATGAATGCAGCATTTGTGGTTTCTCTGAGTCAACAGTACAGTTTCAGGAGCTATTACTATATTGAATGAGTGTCATTTTCTGCAGAGGAGCTGTGGATGATTTCATTAAGTTGCTGAGTACGAATTGTTCTCGAATGTTAACAGGATGCTAATATCTGCTTTTCAGTTAACCTCAATTAAACCGCTGGAAAGTTTTTTTTTTTATTCTTTACTTTCGCTTAAGATGCCCAGGGGTTTTATGTTTGAGTTTTTTCTTTTCTTTTTCTTTCACTCTTTGGACTGTGATTTTTGTAGTAAAATCTTTCTCCAAAAGACTATGCAGTAACATTTTTAAGTACCATTTTCCACTATTAACTTGGTTATCACCTGCATATTAAAAAGATATTGGCTGTTTATTAGTACTTACAAAGTACCAAATCAAATCACTTTTACTGTCACATCATGATCAGCACGTGTGCTATGATAAGTGAAAAGCTTAGGTGTTGCCTCCAGACAGTGCAAAATACTTACAACATACAACAACATACTTCCAAAAAACAAGACAATGTACAATTGGCAATGTTGACAGCAGTACGTAGAGGACAATGAATAGGTGTACACATAGTCGTAGGCAGTATTGTTTCAAGTATGGATTGGTTAAAGTGCAGTGCATGCTACATCTTGATAGTATGCAGTAAGGTGTATGGAAAGAGTTTGTGCGAGGTGTGTTAAGTGTTCATCAGCCTGATAGTCTGCGGAACTGTCTGCCTGAGGGTAGCAGAGAAAAAAGTCTATGCCTTGGGTGGCTGGAGTCGCTGATGATTCTCTTGGCTTTCTCTTGGTAGATGTCCTGGAGGGAGGGAAGCTCACCTCCTATTACGTGGCCAGCAGTTCGCACAATCCTCTGTAGGCCTTTGCGATTGCTGCTGGTGCTGTTTCCATACCAGGTGGTGATACAGCCAGACAGGATGCTCTCCACAGTGCAGGTGTAGAACGAGCGGAGGATGTGGGGGCTCATTTTAAATCTCCTGAGATGTCTGAGGAAGAAGAGGCGTTGTTGTGCCTTCCTCAGCACTGGGTCTCTGTGAGCAGTCTATGTCAGATCTTCAGCGATATGTACTCCAAAAACATCTTATTCATTCATTTTCTTTTCGGCTTAGTCCCTTTATAAATCTGGGGTCGCCACAGCGGAATGAACCGCTAATTTTGCCTACACTTAATGCCTACACATTCACCTATAGTGCATGTCTTTGGACTTTTGGGGGAAACCGGACCACCCGGAGGAAACCCATGCCAACACTGGGAGAACATGCAAACTCCACACAGAAATGCTAACTTACCCAGTCGAGACTCTAATCACTAAGCCAACGTGCCGCCTATGAACTAAAATAATTGGATCTAAATCCTGCGTGGCATGCATGTTTCAATAACACATCCCATAATGACTAATTAGGTCAAAGGGGCAAGAGGTGATCTTTTGTGGTTCGTCGAACTCCTCCAAAACATGAGCATCTACACTATGTAAATAATCTAAATGTTTTTTTTTTCACAGTGGTAGAAAGTGCATAACCCCAAACCTTCACACCTGTATTTACCATCATCTAATTGTGGTTGGATTGACAAAAATGCACCTTAAAGTGAAAGTTCACCAAAAAAATTAAAATGCACTCACTATTAACTCACCCTCAAATGGTTCCAAAACGTAAGCTTTCTTTCTTCTGTTGAACACAAAAGAAGATATTTTGAAGAATGTTGGAAACCTGTAACCATTGACTTCCATCGTTGGAAAAGCAAACACTATGGATGTCAATGGTTACAGGTTTCCATTCATTCATTCATTCATTCATTTTTCTTCAGCTTAGTCCCTTTATTCATCAGGGGACACGACTGCGGAATGAACCATCAACTTATCCAGCATGTGTTTTAAACAGCAGATGCCCTTCCAGCTGCAACTCAGTACTGGGAAAACACCCAATATACTTTCTTATTCACACACATACACTACGATTTATGCCCATTTAGTTTATTACAGGTTTCCAACATTCTTCAAAATATCTTCTTTTGTGTTAAATGTAATGTGTATTTATATAGCGCATTTACCGTGTATGACCATATGCCCAAAGCGCTTCATAATCATGAGGGTGGTCTTTCCACACTTCCACCAGTGTGCAGCATCCACTTGGATGATGTGACGGCAGCCACAGGACAACGGCGTAGTGTGCTCACCACACACTATAGGTGGAGTGGAAAGACAGTGATAGAGCCAATTTGGTGGATGGGAATGATTGGGAGGCCATGATGGTTAAGGGCGGACAGAGAATTTGGCCAGGACACTGGGGTTACACCCCTACTCTTTACAAGAAGTACCATGGGATTTTTTTCAACGACCGGTTTTGGGATGCAGGGTGATATGGCTGGTGTTTCACCAGAATAAAGAAACCTATAAAGGTTTAGAAACACTTGACCATTCTCATTTCTGTGTGAACTATCCCTTAAAGATGCATTTTTGTCAAACCAAACATGTTTTAAACAAGTAATGGTTGAGTAAATGATGACAGAATTTTCATTTTTGGGTGAACTATCCTTAATTCAAGTCTGAACATGCCTGATAATATTACCTATATTGTAAGATTACTATAATTTGGAGCTCAAGGAAAGAAATGTGATCACAAGTTGTAATAGGAAAGTAAGAGATGTAAAACAGCTTCCTACACATGCTTTTAAAGAGATACTCTGAGAAGATATCAAACTACACCATGTTTTTTTTTTTTCTCGATATGGATCAACTACATGCAAGAAATGCTCACCGAAACCATGAATAATTCAGTCCCCCCGATGGAACAAAAGAGAGTGTGTGAAAGGCATAAAAAAACGGACAGGGAAATTGGGCTTGGGGGCATTTAAAGCTGTATGATGACATGTACTAACAGAACTTTGGTGGTTTGTTTCTGGCACCAATCTGAATGCGGCACAAGGAATTTGGGCCTGTGTGGGAGTGAGTTTGATTGGTGCGAGCAGTACTAACTTGTATGTGTATTCGTGTGGGTTAAGATACAGAGAAATGGATTTAGGATTGGGTAACGTTAGCGGATGTGTTTTCGCTGATAACATTGTCGCTTCATGACTGTTGAGAAATGCATGCCTGGAATAACTGAACTGAACAGAATGTCTCACCACAAAGCCCGATCATGCAAAAATCAAGAGCTGTTGTGTTTGTTGGGAGTTTATTGTTTTATTTACATGGTAAATTTGCTTTTCACACACACACACACACACACACCCATACCCTTTAAAAACCACAGCACACAAACACACACACACAAACGTTTACACTCCCTTCGTAGGTGTGTTATCTCTGGCCTGTTTCCTTCCCTGTAGCTCACACCTTAGTTTGCTGGTTGGTCTTTTGCCCAATTTGGTCTTTTTTAATATGCGTCATTGGCTCTTTTACCATTTTGGAGAGGTGGTACAATCAATGTGTGATGCGCTCGTGTGTCCGTGGTCACACTTTCCAGGGTGTTTATGACCTCTTTATGTGTTTGTCTTTTCACTATAAACCTCAGTTCAAACCACCTGCAGTTCGACAGCTTGAGTTATTCAGTCCAGCAGCTGCAGAGGTGCCCATTCTTCATTTATCACACACAAAACACACGTCGCATTAATGTTAATGAAAATGCTATCATCATTATTCACCTTTGTGTTGCTTCAGACCCGTGCTTTTACTTCTGTCAAGCACAAAAAGAGGCATTTTGAAGAATGTTAATGCTGCTTGCATTTTATATCAGTAGTTCTCAACTGGTTTGGCCATAGGACCCACATTTTTACAAGGTCATCAAGCCGCGACCCAAATTGACCAATAAGTCATAAGAAAATCACCAAGATTTACAATTAAACAATATTTACTACTGTCATTTAACACATTGTATCAAATTATAGTAATATTACAGAGTAAAAACGTCAAATACTGTAAACAGTGGTTAGGGTATGGAAAAGTTAAGGGACCATTAACTAAACTGAACTGTTTATTAAACATTAACACTGATCCTGTTGATAAGAACAAACCAGCAAATTAAAGTAAAATTATTAAAATAATCATAACCATTTTTATAATAATCACCAGTTATTTGCTCTTCTGCTTTTGTGTTGGCTTTCTTGGCCTTTGCTATACGGTGAGCACAGTAAGATGAGCGGAGTGCCTGTACTTGTTTTGAACATAATGATGTTCGGCACTTTTGTGATGCCCTCAGCTATTAGTCGTCTTTGAAAATAGTCCACAGGTTTGTCCTTGCAACTGGGATGTTTGGTTTCTAAATGTCGTTTTAATTTAGAGGGTTTCATGCTCTCTTGTGAGAGCACCTCACTACATATGACACACTGAGGCTTTAAGCCTTTTTTGTCGTCAATATAAATCCACACTTTACATATTCGGGGTCGTACTTGCGCTGAAATTTTACGTGAAACGGTACGGTTGTCACACGCGCATTTCAAAATAAAAGTCAGATAAAATCTAAATAAGTAAAAAATTAAACTTTTGAAGTTTTTTTGATCACACACTCCGCGACCCACTGAAAATGTTCCGGGTCACGACCTACTAGTTGAGAAACATTGTTTTATATTATGGAAATATGTGGAGATCTATATTTTTAAGCTCAAGAAAGGACAAAAAATGTATGAATTATTCATATTTGAAGAGATTTTTAAATAAAATAAGAAGCGATATATTGTTCTTCCAGTGTTGGTGTGGGTTTTCTCCGGATGCTCCGATTTCCCCCACGGTCTCAAACTCAATTTGCCTGGGGGCCGGTGGAGGCAGAGTCTTGGTGAGGCTGGGCCGCACCAGGTTTTCCACAAGAAATTAATTATATTATTATTTTTAATCTGTTTATTTTTTCAGCTTATTTTTTTGTAAAAAATTATTGGAATTTTTTAGCACAAAATAAGCTGAAAAAATAAACAAATTAAAAATTAATAGGAAAATAAGTAGATCAATAATAAATAGTAATAATAATAATAATAATAATAATAATAATAATAATAATAATTAGATTGGAAGGTGAATCTAAAACTGAAGATTGGATCCAAGATTGCCGACTTCAAAATGGCCAAAAGTTCAAAAGTTTGCCCCCTCACATATACTAATGTGCCACACACAGGACATTAAAATCACCAACCATTCCCATTTTATTAAGGTGTATCCATATAAATGGCCCACCCTGTATAATAAATATTGTTTGTTGTTTTTCATGTCTGCAGATGCAACATCAATTTATCCTTTTAAGTCATTTTTGACTGCTGATCTTTGCATATTTAAACCCGACAAGACGAGCACTCATTTTATATAAAAAATTTTGGCTATGCTCATCAGAGCAAAATATCTTGTTTGGTGTTTTGGAGAAGAAAGGAAGTAAAGTATGGGATGACATACAAGGCAAGGCTGAGTAAATGTTGACACTTTGGTTTCTTTTTAGTGTGATTGTTTTTTTTTTTTTTTCACTGATTCGGTTAAGGACAAAGGTTTTCGGTTATCTATATCTCCCCTGGCCAGAGGCATCTGAAACACTATCGCGATATGCCACAGTCATTTACAATATGGCATAAACTAACTAGAATAAGATAAGGACAACAGTCAAACAACAAACGTCTGGAAGCTATAGATGACTCATTGTTCTGAGAATAACAGTGCAGGCGTATAAAACATTATTAGAAAAGGTTGATAGTAAAGGTCCAAGCACACACTGTAAGCGACAATGTGATTTCTTGGAATATTAGCCAGAGCTAAGGACTGTAAAACACAATAGGTGAGGATATCCAATGCTAAGGCATTCACTTTCAGTAATAAGCGAGATTTTTGTGGCACAGGTAAAAAGAGAAGCTTAACAGCCGGCTAATGGGAGGTCAAAACTGGATCCTTGTATATTGTAATGCTTGAGCGCTAGTCGTATGCCTTCGCCATAGTGACTCATAAAGTTGAAAAGAGCCGTGACTAATGTGACTCAAAGTGTAAACATAATGGACAAACCGAAGCGCTTTGAAAATCTCCCTTCTGTTTGGACAAGGAGCGGCAAGGACACAGTGACAGTTGTGTTGGCAGAGGGGAATGAATTGACCTACTTTCAGGATGACCGAGTCTTGATGAAGCTGCAGCTTAAATAAGTGAATATATCCAGTTTACAAGTGGGACTGATAGTCATGCAACTTGCTTTTGACATTTTGACTACTTAAATAAATTCATGTCTTGTGCACTTTAACCCTTGTGTGCTATTGAGGATGTTTTTATCCACTCTGGGGTGATTTTGAGCCTTAATCTGGCCACAACTTTCTCTGTGTTTTAACAAATGGAATGATTTTTTGCTGACAAATCTTATTCTTACACATGTTTTTGTCTTAATGACTTCAATTAAAACAACATTTTTTTTGACTGCAAAGCCATGATACCATATTATCATGAATTCTTGATTGTCAGGGATTTGTCCTGTTGTGAAGGGGTAACATTAGCATTTGAGCAAAAAAAGCTTAGTTTCAGTCCACTAAAAATCATATGGGCTGATTTTCTGCTTTTACCACTTTGTCCAGTAGCTCGCCATGTAAGTCAAAGGATTTCAGACGCAGAGCGGAGTTGAGCTTGACGAGTCTGGTGAAGAATGGTTCTAGAAAGGGGGTAAGACAAAAACAAAAGCCAAAAAATAAGATCAATAACACTTAATAAATAAATAAGTAAATAAAAGTAAATACCATGGTGACAATGTGGTAAAATCTGAAAACGTGGTAAAAATCAGGCTGCCGCGGGGGCTTTTGAAACACTGTCAGTTGGGTTTAGGGAAGTGGCTGGCCGCTGGTCAATCTGATGCCTTTGAAAACACTATTGGTTGGGTTTAGGCAAGTGGGTGGCCGCTGGTCAATCTGATGCCTTTGAAAACACTATTGGTTGGGTTTAGGGAAGGGGGGTGGGGTGATCGGTTGATCAGTCAGTTCAATCCCTCGATAGCGGCCTCTGTTGGATTTACGTGAGAACTGCTGGTACGAATGGCATTCGCAAGAGAAATTTGAGATCTCAAAAAGCATCCATAGTGGCCACTGATGGATTTGCGAAAACAAAAACTGCAAAAAAAAAAACTGCAAAAAAAACATAACTCCTAGGATGTATTTGGTGCTCTTCAGATATGTATATAAGGGTACGTAATCAGAATGAACCTGGCTTGAGTTTTTAGGATATTTTGAGTATCCGGGTTGTTGCTATACAGTTGATGTAATGTTTTAGATGCTACGGTATTCTCTGTGGTTGCCAGGGTGTAACAATTGTGTTGTTTAGGCGTTCTCTGTATTTGCAAGGATAATGCTATTTAAGTAATTTTGGGTGAATGCCAGAAGAAGTTCTTGTGTGTGTCTGGGGCATTTTCTTTGCAGTTTTATCATCAGTAAGTTGGAAACATTAATTTAATCACTTAGAAAAGCAACCACACACTTCTCCTCAGCAAATGGTGTAAGATGAGTAATGGTGAAAAGATGAATGGCCTGCTTAAGGTTGGGTGATTGTAAAAATCCCTAACCCTACACCAAACAATAGCAGAAGTAAAGTGTACTTACCCTCATTTAATAACGAACAAAAAGTGTGTAAAACTACTACACAAAAGACGCACTATAAGAGCAAAAGCGCTGCAGGGAAAGGTGTTTCAGGAAAGCGCATGTGGCTCAGAGCTTCTCAGATTTTGTTTTCAGACACAAGCATGACACAGTTTACTCTTATCATGTGAATACAACAAATCTAATTCTCATCTTACACTGTCGTATGCCTCCAAATGCAGACACAAACAACAAACATCTGCGTTTCACCCACTTCCTGTTAGAGAAGATAGAAAGACTTCCTGTTTTTATGCGGCTCCTGCGGTTACAAATTAATTGTGGATGAGTTTTGTTTTACTATATGTGACCTTTCTGCAGCATACGCACAAATTAGTACACAAACAAGCCGAGGTCATGTTGATAAGGTGTGTGTAATCTACTAATATGACCAACTCAAAGCTTCTCTGGAAGTTCAATGAAGATGCAAACACCAGTAAACTGATGGCCCATGCTGTTTCTGATCCTTAATAAGATAATTTTGTTTTTTAAAATAATTTTTAGAGGTCAAATTAAAACTAAAATCTAAAACTTGATATAAAATGTTTGAGTTTTTTGATGATAACCTATGCATAAAAGCTAGACCAGACAATGAAGATGCTAATATTACTGGATTTTAAAGCACCAAATATGTCCCAGCAGGTAAGATTTTTGCAGTTTTTGTTTTCACAAATCCACTAGAGGCCAGTATATGCTTTTTCAGATCTCAACTTTCTCTCGCAAGTGCAATTCACGCCTGTTGTTCTCACGTAAGTCCACCAGAGGCCGCTGTCGACTGACTGGCTGAATGACTGACTGAACGATCAACTGAACCACCCTCCTTCTTTCCTAAACCCAACCAATAGTGCTTTCACAAACACCAGTTGACCAGCGCCCACCGACTTCCCTAAACCCAACAGACAGTTTTAAAACAGTCCAGAAAAAGAAAAGCCCTCTTCTGAAATCTTTAACACATTTCCAGATTTGATCACATTTTCACCTTTATTTACTTGATTATTTTATAATTTGGCTTCTGTTTTTGTCTTACCTGCTTTCTCGAACTGTTCTTCGCCAAACTCGAACCTTGTCGTCGTGGTCAGTTCCTCTCTGCATCTCAAGCTACTGGTCAAAATGGTAAAGGCAGAAAAGTCGTCTAAACTAAGGTAATCGGCCAGCTGGTAAGCGTGAAAAGGAGCGCAATCATACCACCCCGATGTGTTCATTTTAAAGACGAAATGCAGCCATGCGTACTTCTGGCTACATAACTGGCAATTTCCAGAAATGTATATAGGGCTACGTTTTTAGAATGACCCTATGTTACATTTTTCACAAGATGAAAAAAAGTCTTTACTGTCTCTAGTGTGTGTATGTGAAGATTCAGCTCAAAATACAACACAGATAATGTTTTATAACTCTCTGAAACTTCCTCTTTTAGGCTTTGATCATGATTGTGCAGTTTTGGTGACTGTCGCTTTAAATTTAAATGAGATTGTGCTCTTTTCAGAAGAGGGCGGAGCTACACATACCTATGTGTCAGCATAGTGGCAGATTCAAAATAAACACTAAGGTCCTATGCTAATGAGACAGAGATGGTCACTAATGGATGGGGCTTCCCCCCTGTGATGACACGTACAAAGGGAGAATGTCAATCGAAGCGTTTCTGCAGGCTGTTTTATCAAGTGTGGTTATAAAAATAAAACTAATACAATTTTACCATTAGAAGCTGGTTATATTTACAGACTGTTGCCAAACAACTGTTCTAACCCCTTATAAAATTGATTTTTGCATGATAAATGCCCTTTAAAGTGAGTAAAACTTTGTGGTTGGGTCATTTAATATGTTGTAATCAACTTTAGGCCATTTTAGGCCATGCTGACTTTTTAAACTTTTTTCTATTGTTTCTGTTTTGTAAAGTTTTTTTCTGTTCACTGGCCTTGATATTAGGGAAAACAGAGAGCTCTGAAGAAACCGTAGGAGGAAAGGACTTGAAAAGGACACCTTCCTCTGCTCAGACCGGGAAAAGCAAAGTATATGTATGTTGCCAGTTAGTCACACCTAAAACATAGGATTTTACTAAGTAATATAAATGTTGTGGATCACATATAAAAGAGCATGATCAATTTAATCCGTGTTAAAAAATAACTGACATTTCAGAGGTAATTACCTTTTTTTGGTGTAATGAATGCACATATTGAGAATTATATTGGGCCAGACGGAATGTGCGGACGTTTTCTGATATTTCTGCATAGAATTTTGGTAAAAATCGGTGGACTTCTGCAGAATTATTTTGGGATTATCATACCTAAAACCTTAAAATGTGAAATAAAAAATTATATCTTTTTAATTTTTATTGAATATTTTAAAGGCAAATACAATTAGATTCACTTTATTTGGTAAATATAGCAAGTCTCTCATAAAATATATCTACTAAAAGACATAAAATATTACTGTACAAACTGCATTGTACATTAATCAGAAGAACATTTTCATATTTCCAGGCGCACACAGTAGAAAACATCTCACAGTGAGAGTTGTGCGTGCCTTTCAGTGCAATGTAGACAAAAGATATGTTAGATGAATTATTATTAAAATGATTATGTATGTATGATTTCCCAGAGATGGGTTGCAGCTGGAAGGGCATCTGCTGCGTAAAAAAACTTGCTGGATAAATTGGCGGTTCATTCCACTGCGGCGACCCCGGATTAATAAAGGAACTAAGCCGACAAGAAAATGAATGAATGTATGTATGAACGCAAATGGCACCAACAGTTAATCTCAATACCTACCTACCTAATATAAAGCTTGAAATTACGTAAGATGTGATAACCGTAAAAGCATGATTATTCTTTAGACTATATAACCGTACAACCAAAATCTATAATTGTTGCATCCATAATTGTTAAGCAGTTCAAAAAATAACATATGAATGTGTCTGGATGTAGAAGAAGCATACATCAGCAATGCACTGCTTTTGTTGTGCTTTGAAATACAACATTTAAATGTTTGTAAAAAAAGTCTATTGTACAATGCAGTCATTTCATGTAGTTTCAAAATACAATATATGACCATTTTAATGTATAAAAAAGCTACCCTGAGTGTCTTAAGGAGCAACAATACAGCATATGAGCTCTTATATGCAGTTGTGTCATCACTCATATAGCAAGTCCTATCTCTCCGGCCCTTCAGTTAGGATGCTTTACTCCGGCCCCATGACAAACTTAATTAAATAGCCCTGGTGTAATACAGAAACAAATATTTATACATGCCACAATGCGCAGCTTTCTGTTATCACTTTCAAAAGAAGGACACAATGAGAAGAGATGTAAGTCTTCACTGCTTTCCTTGCGATAAGAAGTGTGTGGACGAATAATACAGTACAGTTCCCTTTAATGTATACGAATAGCCCCCTTTAATGTATATTTCAAAGGAAATCAAAGAAAAGTCTGGAGCGATGCCAAAATGAAGTTCATCTGGAGTTTGGTTTAGCCATTCAAATCTCCCTTTCCAAAGCAACCTTTCAAGAAAAAACAAAGAATGAAAACGGAATTCACTATGAGTACATTGGGTCCTTAAGACCACTCACACAAACGTTTTTCACACCCACATCAATTCTTGCAAACTCCGCTTTGATCTCTGTCGTCATTCGCACATAGGTGTTGGAAAACCTGAGATTAAAATAAGGCAGCCGTCTCGAAAATGGCATTTGGTGTGAAGAGATGAAGACCCTACTCATTGCAGGCACTGAAAGACTATAAACACTTGATATTAACTTTTCATAATCTCCATCTCTCTTTGAGGAATCAATGTGTCCTCTGCAAGAAAAAGCCAACTAGAGGCAAAAACGTAAATAGAGCATCTGTCTGCGGTTACAGGAGCAAGCCTACGCAACAAACAACAAAGAGCCTACGTATTACAGAAAAGAGCCTACACTAAAGGGAAATCGCACTCGTGTGCATGTGTTTATTTGTGTTAGCTCTGTGGGTCGCTCTTTTTTTTGCCTCACCGCAGAGCTGCAGAGGCCTGAGAGGAAGTTTCCAGTGTGGTTAACATGACGAGGGGCTTGGAGTCCAGGAAGTTCATGTTGGAAGTTTTAAACGTTCATTCATAAGTTCTCCTTTATACATTTTGATGAAGCGTTCTGGGAATTTTATGGTGTTTTTATATGATGTTATTGTTCTCTGGTGGATTATTAAACAGTAAAATGTACAATAACATGGTCAAAATGTCCACAGATGTATATTAGAAGTGGTACTTCAGCCATATCTAAAGAATAGAATACCAGATTGAAGAGCATTGACCCTTTTGAATGGGTCAGAAAGCAATGAATGACCTAGAAACTGCATACAAAGCTCAAAGGAAGTCTTCACATTTTTGTTTAAACAGTTGAGTTTTACTATTTTTGTATCCCTTCAGCCAATGTCCATGTCTGGTGGGAGCACATTTAGCTTAGCTTAGCATAAATCATTAAATCAGATTAGACCATTAGCATATCACTTTAAAATAACTACAGTTTTGATAATTTTCCTTTTTAAACTCGACTCTTCTGTAGTTGTATTGTGTAATAAGAGTGACGGAAAATGAAAAGCTGCTATTTTCTAGGTTAATATGGCTAGAAGACTTGAACGTCGACAAAGTGGAAGCTGGTCTAATATATAGTGGAAGTTTGTTTCACAAGTCGTGGACAGAATCACCAATAATGCCTTAGCAACCACCTAGAAACAACTCAACAAGCGCCCTCATATCAACATAGAGTCATCAATAATACCTTAGCAACCATCTAAAAAGCACTTAAAACTGCCTAGCAACTGCATAACAACATAGAATCACTAATACTGCCTTAGCAACCACCTATAAACATAGAAACACTAATAATGCTTTAGCAACCGCCTAGAAACAAAATAACTAATAATGCCTTAGCAACCACATTGAAACACTAATAATGCCTTAGCATCCACCTAGAGACAGAATCACTAATAATGCCTTAGCAACCACCTAGAGACAGAATCACTAATAATGCCTTAGCAACCACCTAGAGACAGAATCACTAATAATGCCTTAGCAACTGCCTAGAAACATAGAATCACTAATAATGCCTTAGCAACCACCTAGAAACATAGTCACAAATAATGCCTTAGCAACCACTTAGAAACATAGAAACACTAATAATTCCTTAGCAACCACCTTGAAACAGAAACACTAATAATGCCTTAGCAACCACCTAGAAACATAGAAACACTAATAATGCCTTAGCAACCGCCTTTAAAACATAGAATCACTAATAATGCCTTAGCAACCACCTAGAAACATAGTCACAAATAATGCCTTAGCAACCACCTAGAAACAACTTATAACAATAAAACAACCTCATATCTACATAATCAGAATCATTAATAATACCTTAGCAACCACAAATAAACCTCCTAAAACAACCTAGCAACAGCATAACAACAAAGAATCACTATAATATATATAATATACATAATATATATAATATATATAATATACACTATAATAATAGCTTAGCAACCACCTAGAAACAACTCAAAGCAGTGACCTCATATCAACATATTAGAATCATTAATAATACCTTAGCAACCATCTAAAGACCAATTATTACAATCCAGCAACTGCATAGCAACATATTAAAAATGCATTAGCAACCGTCTAGAAACATAGAATCACTAATAATGCCTTACCAACCACCTAGAAACATAGAATCACTAATAATGCCTTAACAACCACTTAGAAACAACTCAAACAAACAAGTGAAACATATGAGCATAATAAGAGTCATTAATAATACCTTAGCAACCATCTAAAACCACATAAACAGCCTAACAACTCCATAGAGACATATAATCAATAATAATGCCCTAGCAACCACCTAGAAGCAACTCAAAACAAACAAGCGTCCCTTATATTGGCATAATTAGATTCATTAATAATACCCTAGCAACCAATTAAAAACCACTTAAAACAACCTAGCAACAGCATAGCAACATATAATCACTAATAATGCCTTAGCAACCACCTAGAAACAACTCAAATCACTCCGGCAACTTAATAGAGTGTAATATCTTAGCAGCTATTATATCTAAGCAGCTAGCGACATGTTGGCATCATGCTGGCTGTGTTTTGCAAGAGTGCGCAGAAAGTGAAATGTGGCTCCGCGTCTGTGATGGCCATCATAAAGGGGTCACTCATGCTTGACTTTCCCTTCTGTCTCCATCACTCTCACTCGTTCTCCCCTGTTTTTTTTCTCTCCAGCGCTTGGAGAAGTGGCACACACAAGCGTTTGTCCAGATGATCTGCACTAACAGGGTTTTGTTTGGACAGGAGCTTCTCTCCGCAGGGAACAAGGTGACAGTTCATCAGCTCAAGCACACTTAATAATAATGGGACCAACTCAGATTTGGGGATGGAAATGTGATTGGCCCACAATATGCATGCTTATATGTCTGACACAGGCTTATAGGAACCTGCCCTCTGTAGTGATGACGAATGAAGCAGATTATTTTGAAACGGGTGGTATTTTACGTATATTAGATGGATGCTAGCAACGTTTCACTTATAGATTTAGCGGATAAAACCAAGGACCACAGGAAGGGGGGCACTCAATGAGTTTGCTCAGAAGTCATTGTGAAGTTAACTAATAGCTGGGCAAGCATGAATATTTCATTTCATTCATTTCCCTTAGTCCCTTTATTAATTAGGGGATGCCACAGCAGAATGTACCGCCAACTTATCCAGCATGTGTTTTAGACAGCGGATGTCCTTCCAGCTGCAACCCATCACTGGGAAACACCCACACAGTCTCATTCACACTTATACACTATGGGCAATTTAGCTTACCCAGTTCACCTATAGCGCATGTCTTTGGACTGTGGGGGAAACCGGAACACCTGAGGGGAAACCCACGCGATCATGGGAAGAATATGCAAACTCCACACAGAAATGCCAACTGACCCAGCCGAGGCTCGAACCAGCGACCTTCTTGCTGTGAGGCGATCGTGCTACCCATTGCACCACTGTGACTCCCATAATCCTAGTTATCTTAATAATATAATTTTTTAAAAATATATTTTTTATTATAGAATCATTGTATGCGAGAATCATTATTTAAAATAGACAATAAAAAAAATAATAATAAAAGTGGCACGGTGGCTCAGTGGTTAGCACTGTCACTTCACAGCAAGAAGGTCGCTGGTTCGAGTCCCGGCTGGACCAGTTGACATTTCTGTGTGGAGTTTGCATGTTCTTCCCGTGTTGGTGTGGGTTTCCTCCCGGTGCTCTGGTTTCACTCACAGTCCGAAAACATGCGCTATAGGTGAATTGAATAAACTAAATTGCCCGTAGTGTATGTGTGCGAATGCAGAAGTGTGTGGGTACTTCCCAGTACTGGGTTGCAGCTGGAAGGGCATCCGCTGTGTAAAACATATGCTGGATAAGTCAAAAGGCATACCAAACCGAACTGTACCATACCACTTTTTCGGCACCCTTTCGAAAGGGTACCAAACACGAGAAAGGGTACCAAAAGGCGGAGCTAGACGCGCACCTGAACGCTATTGGTTTACAGAGATACGTCATTCGCTCACGCAACAAGTCAGAATGAAAACAAAGGAACCATGTTTTAAATACACAGCCGAGAGATTACAGTGTAATTATATATACATATAATAATGAGCCATGGTCGACCCGGGCTCAAACAAACCTTGTCGACGTCTTGATGAACAGTTACAAAGCCAAGAAGAAGAGCAGGTTTTACCCTGTGCACTGTAGTTTTTTACGAGCCAGTCTGAAGTGCGAGTGGTTTCGCTGTCTTGCTTGCGCTCGCCGCACATCTATATCTGAAATAACAAACTTCTTGAGCTGATGATAATAACGTGCGCTTGATTATTGATGTGCTTTTGAAACCGAATTCTGTGAGAAACTGACAAACGCGAGAGTGAAGCGCGAAAAAACAAAGGAGAAGCTGGAAAAAAGGAGCACATTATTTTTTCAGCAAATGTGAACAAACTGCCATGTTTAGCTATTATCATAACCTTTTGGACTATTATTAACTCTGAATGATGGAATTATTTTCTAACAAGAGGTTACACATGCTGGTGAAGATTAAAGACACATTTAATCATGACAGGTCTGCTCTGACTGGGGACTATAATTTATGTTGTTTTGAACCTAAATAAGGATTAAATGTCTGTTGTGTGTAGTTCTTCTGTAGTTGGTAACATATCGGAGACTGTAAGGATCTCTATGTGTTTACATATGTTGCATTAATTTATTTATTTTATATAATTACAGACGTTACAGTAGGCTATTTCGCATTGATCTGCAGTTATAATCAAATCATGTTCATAGAAAAGTTAGTAATAAACATTTATACAGAAGTATTTGTGTGTATAAAGCATCTGTTTTGTGAGAAGTGCTTCTCATATGATATGTAAGCGACCCGTACAGCTTTACCGTAGACACTTTTTTTCAAGCGAGAATGACGTTGACTGAAAATTTCTGTAGTACACCACGCCCACCAAAAGAGTACCATTGGTACCCTTTTAGCTGTGGAAACGCAAGCCTGATAAAGGTGACATGTACCGTACCGTACTTCAGTCTGTGGAAACGAGCTATAAAGATATTAATCTGAGGGAAAATCAATGAATAATAGTAATAATAATAATAATAATAATATGATGACTTTTTACTTAGTTATCATAAAAATCTTAATGGTCATAATTTGTATTTTTTTATGCTAAATAAAAATTCCCTAATTATTTTGGGTAAATATGGTTCTGATAATAGAGATTGTATTTATTCATTAAAAATATATACATTTGAAGTCAAATGTAATAATTGAAATTTTTTTTTTTAATATAATTCAATCTCTAATGCCAAATTTATGTTATGATTGCCATGATAACAGTACATAATATTTTATTACATAATTGGCTAGATAGTAGAATTTAGCTTAAAGTGACATTTAAAGGCTTAACTAGGTTAATTAGGCTGGGCGAGGCAGTGGCGCAGTAGGTAGTTCTGTCGCCTCACAGCAAGAAGGTCGCTGGGTCGCTGGTTCGAACCTCGGCTCAGTTGGTGTTTCTGTGTGGAGTTTGCATGTTCTCCCTGCCTTCGCGTGGGTTTCCTCCGGGTGCTCCGGTTTCCCCCACTGTCCAAAGACATGCGGTACAGGTGGCTAAATTGTCCATTGTGTGTGTGTGAATGAGTGTGTGTGGATGTTTCCCAGAGATGGATTGCGGCTGGAAGGGCATCCGCTGCGTAAAAAACTTGCTGGATAAGTTGGCGGTTCATTCCACTGTGGTGACCGCAGATTAATAAAGGGACTAAGCCGACAAAAAAATGAATAGTTAATTAGGACAACAGTGGTTTGTTCTGTAGCCAATTAAGGGGCTAGTATTAGTCATTCAGTCATTTCCTTTGGCTTATTTCCTTTATTCATCAGTGTTCGCCACAGACGAATTAACTACCAGCATATGTTGGATGCCCTTCCAGCTGTAACCCAGTACTGGGAAACATCCATACACACTTATTCACACACATACACTATGGCCAATTTAGTTCATCCAATTGGACTGTGGAGAAAACAGGAGCACCTGGAGGAAACCCATGCCAGCACAGGGAGAACATGCAAACTCCACATAGAAATGCCAACTGACTCGTACCAGCGACCTTCGTGCTGTGAGATGACAGTGCTAATGAGCCACCGTGCCGCCCCACTAGTAATATTGAGGAAAAAAACGTGCCCTTTTCCTGCCAAATTTAATAAATAAGACTTTCCCCAGACAACAAATATATAACAGGAAATATAGAAAGTGTCCTTGCTCTATTAAACCTTTCCCATTACCTGGGAAGTTTTTGAAAAAGACTACAAATTTTACAGGAGGGCTAATAATTTTGCCTTTAACTGTACTTTTTTTTTGTCTCTGAGCTTCCATCATGCATGTTTTGTTGACATAATCTGAGTTCATTTGCTTTAGGATTAAAGTAGAAATTATATCTGACCTCAGTTTAAATTCTCTGAAGGAAAGCGTTCAGAAAGATTCTAAGAATAAACCACACACTGAGAACATTCTGTGGCTCTGATGATCCATCCAATAAACAGTAAGATCAAGTTGACTTCAGCTCTAACCTCATTCACCTCAAATTGCAGTACTATATATGCATGCACCTTTGAGTGCAAACAAAATATTCCATAGGCTACCTTAAATATATTTATTATAAAAAATACTCTTAAATAAAGAGAAACACAGTGATCAACAACAACATTTATATCACCAAACACCCAATTCACTCACAGATAAGGAAAGATTAGCTTTAAGGCTTTTGATTCATGCAATCTGGCCACGTCATCAAGGTGAACTCTTTGTTGGAGGAGTAAAAGACGAATTGTCTTGGAGGTACAATAGATAAAGGCTTCGCTTTACTCTTTATAAATGAGTTCAATTTGAGATAGTGCATCTGTCTGGATCTCGTCTGCTTTTCTTTGGTCTTTTTAAGGACGAGGCTCTTTGTGTTTGCTCTTTGGTCGGATCTTCACCTTCTGACCCTGGACTCCAGCATACACTTCTCCAACAGGGGGAGGTCAAGCTCTCAGAAAGAGGCGAACGCGCTTCTGTGTTGAAGACATGGGCATTTCTTTAAAATTGCGGGAAAAGAAGAGCAACACAAACACTCTTAAGCTACAGGAGTTGGACAACGAAACTGAAACACTGGTCAGTTTAGTGTTGGAGGATTCATGGCTAAATATGAGCAGCCTAGTGACTAATCTTCATTCATTGCACATTCCACCAGTAAGAGCAGAGTGTGCAGGTTTAATTAGTAGAGTGGTTAATTAGCACAGTTTTTGAGGTGGATCAGTGATGGCTTGTGCTGTAATATCATGGCATTCCTAGGCCAAATACTTTAGTTAGATGGGTGCATCACTGCCAAGGGTGACTAAACCATTCTGGAGGACCATGTGCATTCAATGGGTTAAACATTGTATCCTGATTGCAGTGCTGTGTATCAGGATGATAATGCACCAATACACAAAGCAAGACCGATGACAGAGTGGTTTGATGAGCATGAAAGTGAAGCTGAACATCTCCCATGGCCTGCACAGTCACCAGATCTAAATATTATTGAGCCGCTTTGGGGTGTTTTGGAGGAGCGAGTCAGGAAACGTTTTCCTCCAGCAGGATCACATAGTGACCTGCAAAATGGATGGTTTAAAATCCCTCTGGCCACTGTGTGCAGGACTTGTATCTGTCATTTCTAAGACAAGTTGATACTGGATTGGTCGCAAAAGGAGGCCATATGGCAAACACAAATATGTTTTACTACTTATTTTGATTTGTTTTTAGTTTTCACAGATTAGTCTTAGATAGAAGTCATTTGAAAATATATTGTATAGTTTCAGTTTTAGGAGTTTTAGGTTTGCATGCATGTAATGTGCTTAGGAATGTTTTTTCACTTAATTATAAATATAATTTAATTATAAAATTTATTATTATTATAAATATTTTATTTTATTTAACAGTGCTACATTTGGAAGTTATATTATTATTATTATTGTTGTTTTTGTTGTCATCTTTTACTAGCATTGTTATTACATTTTACATTAGTACATTTTTGTTATAGCTTTAGTTGATGTTTTAGGTTTTCATGCATGTAATGTGCTTAAGAAGGTTGTTGTTTTTTCATTTTATTCATTTTTTATTTTATTTAACACTACTACATTTGGAAGTGATACATGTTTTTAGAAGGATGATGATGATGATGATGATGGTGATGATGATGATGATTATTATTATTATTACAATCTTTGACTATTATTATTATTATTAAATATTAATATTATTATTACAATCTTTGACTATTATTATTATTATTATTACAATATTTTACTATTATTATTATTATCGTTGTTGTTGTCGTTATTATTGTTGTTGTTATTACAATCTTTGACTATTATTATTGTTATTATTATTACTATTGTTATTGTTATTATTATAACAATCTTTGATTATTATTATTATTATTATTATTATTATATTTGTTTATTATTATTATTATTATAATTTTATTAATTAATTATTATTATTACCATCTTTGACTATTATTATTATTGTTGTTGTTGTTATAGTTATTATTTTTATACAATATTTGACTATTATTATTATTATTATTATTATTATTATTACAATCTTTGACTATTATTATTATTATTATTGTTGTTATTATTATTATTATTATTATTATTATTATTATTATTATTATTATTATTAGAATCTATTGTACATTTGAATGCTATTCAGAATTACATTTAAAGCTAATAGCTAAACGCTCTTATATGCTGAACTGGTGCTTGTCTGGCTTGTTGATCATCATAACCCTGCTGTGCACCATTTGGCGCAGTTGATCAACCAGCATTGTCACTGTCAGATTGAATGGGTTACCCATTGGTAGTTATACTTGACAGCTAGTGATGAATTCAAGTGAATATGAGCATCTAAAATGCAACATATGTGGTTTTAAACAAGCTCTCGAGGTCTGCAAGTTTTCCAGTGTTTCAGCTCTTCTTAATTTCATTTAATGCTGAGAGCACAGATTACACCTCATGCTAATAGCCGTGTAAAGACATCAGCATCTGCTGCCTCTGATCCAGGAACAGTGTCGAGTTACGTGCTAATGGATCCTCATTACTGCACAAAGAGGGTTCAGTGAACTTCAGATTCCTGACGTTTCTCAGCTGTCAGTGTCCTGATAAACTGTAAACTGTTTGTAAAGCCGGATTCAGGAGCACGGTGATTACATCTGGACTCAGATAAGGAGAATCAGTCATTTTGAGTTTGGAACCGAGCTTCAGTCTTCAAGTGCTGAACTTGTGCTAAATGAATATGCTCATATAGTGCTCATATAGTGTTTCTTCTTTGTTACACAAAGTAATAGTTTTTAACGTTTACTGTAAATGCTCAGGGTGCCACGGTGGCCCAGTGGTTAGCACTGTCACCTCACAGCAAGAAGGTTGCTGGTTTGTGTCCTGGCTGGACCAGTTGGAGTTTTTTTTGGAGTTTGCATGTTTTCCCCGTGTTGGCGTGGGTTTCCTTCGCTTTCCCTCACAGTACAAAGACATGCGCTGTAGGTGAATTGGGTAAACAATTGGCTGTAGTGTATAAGTGTGTGTGTGTGTGTGTGTGTGTGTGTGTGTGTGTGTGTGTGTGTGTGTGTGTGTGTGTGTGTGTGTGTGTGTGTGAGTGTATGGGTGTTTCCCAGTATTGGGTTGTGGGTGAAAGGGCATCCGCTGCATGAAACATATGCCGGAATAGTTGGCGGTTCATTCCACTGTGGCGACCCCTGATAAATAGGGGACTAAGACGAAGGAAAATGAATGAATGCTCAACAGACCTTTTTCACATATCTGGGTTTCTTAGTAGCGGAAGTAGTCATAGTTGGGTAAACTTACAGTGCAGTGAACAGGAGAGTGTTACAAATATTTTTTCTACAATCCTATTTGCTGAAATGATAAAAGAAAAACTACGATGGTGTTATTAAAACTTTTAGAAAAAGGAAAAAAAAACTATGCGAGACTGATAACAGCAGAGAAAAGAGAGAACATTGTCAAATGTACTGTTCAGCCCCATGGACACTGCATTAGAAACGCCTCACACACCTCGTTTTTGGTAATTCAATGCAAAGATGATATAATGCTTGCATAAATACATAAAATTATATATAATTCTTTTTTAAACATTGAAATATTAAAAACTTCTAAGAATTAAAGATACTGATGACTGTTAAATGCGTCAGAACCACCCTTTTTCTTTTGTATTTGATGAGTATAAAAAGCTGCAAAAATGTCCACAAATGATGCTACACTGAATTAATTCCTCATCTGCAGTTATTACCTGCTTTACGAAATCTTGCTTAAATTCTTTCATAATTTTATGTAAAATTTTCCCCCAGTTCTGACTTTTTCTAAAGAACAAAAGTGCAAGTGTGAGAAATAAACTTGCAATTTTGAGAAGAAAGGTCTAAAGTAAGTGATAAAGCCGGCAGCTAGCTTTCTGCAGCTCTCACATGGTCACTCACTGAAGCTGCGCCCGGTCAGTACCTAGATGGGAGACCACATGGGAAAGTTAGGTTGCTGCCGGAAGTTGTGTTAGTGAGGGGGTGCTCAACCTCTGGTCTGTGTGGGTCCTACTGCCCCAGTATAGTGAAGGGGACCCTATACTGCTCAGTAAGCGCCTTCTTTTGGATGAGATGTTAAAATGAGGTCCTGGCTCTCTGTGGTCGTTAAAAATCTTAGGATGTCCTTAAAAAAAGGGTAATGGTTTAACCTCGGTATCCTGACCAAAACTTGCCCATTGGCCTCTGTCCTTCATGGCCTCCCCATATGATAATTGGCTTCATCATTCTGTCTCCTCTCCACCAGTCAGCTGGTGTGTTGTGTGTGATCTGGTGCAATAAATCACATCATCCAGGTGGATGCTACATACTGGTGGTGGATGAAGAGATTCGCCCAATGGGTAAAGTGCTTTGAGTGTCCAGAAAAGCGATATATAAATGTAAGTAATTATGAAAAGTTGCAATCACACATATGTTATTATTCCAGTGCTGTTTTTAAAGTGATAGTTCCTTATAGAAAGATATGGGAAAAAATAGCCATTGAGGTTTATAGTAAGAACAGAAATGCTATTTAAGTCAATGACTTTTTGCCCCAACATTCTTCAGAATATCTTCTTTTGTGTTCAACAGAAAAAGTATACTCATATTATCCTAAAGGAAGAAAGAAATCTATTAAAGCTTAGAACCCCTTGTGTGAGCAAATAATTTTATTTGTGGTGCATTTGCTCATTTACTCACATCTTTCCCTTTAAAAATAAGTTTGCAAATCAAATATGGGGTCTCTCTTTTATCTCTTTCATCTCTCTTTTAACTGTTTATCTCTCAGTTCTCACTCTGAAAATTCCAAGAATATATTTCACATTTGCATTTCATTAATAGAACAAATCAGAATTTAATCAAAAGTTGAGATATAAACTCAGAAATAAAGAGAGTACAAACTGAAAATACTGCATTACAAGTTTTTCTTATTTTTGAATTTTTCTAAGTATTGAGCTTCTTCATCTTGAGTTCTGATTATTATTTTTCGCTTTAATGTGAGAGAACACATCAGAACAAATCAGAATTATAAGATGCAATTTTGGAGTTGTGAAAAAGAAAGTTGTGATTACTTTTTTGTGACATAGGCTCATTCTGAAAACGTAGCCCTGTATACATTTCTGGAAATTGTGAACTATGTAGCCAGATGAATGTATGGCTGCATTTCATCTTTGAATCGAACGCTACGTGGCGGTATGACACCGTTCCTTTTCGCACTTACCAGCTGACCACTTACCTTCATATGGACTAGAGCTGAAGGTCTTTGGCTGGGACCCGAAGGGTTCGGGTGGGTTCAGGCTTAATTACTATCATTTTAGATGGGGTCAGGCAAGGGTTGGGCTTACGTGGTAAATGAACAGTCATGTGATGCGTTCCGATTAGCGCGGGAAAGTAGTGAAATCGTTTGTTATAACATCAAAACCCATCCCTGCATAATGACAGAGAGAAGTCAAAAAGAGCGAATTTTGACTGCAATCAGGCCAGTTCAAAAGGAACGGTCATTCTTGGATAGGAGTTAGGTGTCGCGGATGTCATTCAAGAGCCGGGGCCGGGGTTGGCTGTCATGGACGAAAGTGAAGCAGGTTGTGAAGTCACTGAAGAAGTGCAAGTGAACAGCGAACGGGAATCGGTAAAATGAGGTGCCAGATCTGATTTCAGAGGTTGCCGGATCCGGCGTGTTCCGCCACAAATTAAGGCCCTGCTTGTCAGGCTCAGGCTCAATTTTTATGGCCCGATTACAGCTATAATATAGACAGCTTTCCCACTGTTACCAGTTTGTCTAGTGGCTCGCCATGTACATCAGAGTATTTGAGACGCAGAGCGGAGTTGACCATGACGATGGAGCTGGAGCGAAGAACAGTTCCAGTAAGCAGATAAGACAAAAACAAAAGCCAAAAAATAAAATAAGTAATTAACAAGGTGAGGTGGATTTACATGAGAAGAGCAGGTGCGAACGGCAGTCATGAGAGAAATTTGAGACCTCAACAAAGCATACATGATTCATGAAAACAAAAACTGCAAAAGAGCGTAGCTCCTGGGACGTATTTGGCGCTCTCCAGATGTATATATAAGGGTACGTAATCAGAATGAGCCTGGGTAGTTTTTAAAATCCTGTGGTACAAATAGACTACCATAGATTTTACTCAATTTAACCTGTAAAATCAATTTTGTTGGGTTAAATGAACGTATTCAGGTTGATTCAGCAATATATATATTTTTTTAATTTTAGCATCTATCCCTATGTACTTTCACTGAATGGAAATGAGCAGCCTGGAAATTCCCTAGAATTACAGTTTGGAACAACATAAGGGTGAGTGTCTTTTTTAGTGAACTGTCCCTTTAAAGTTCATTTGCATAATAGGCACTTTAGCCAAACCTTGCGCACCAAGCTCAGTTTGATGTTCTCTAAATAAAACATCTCTTGTAGCCCGTCATTAAGTGAATGATCCCTTTTTATCCGCAGCCCAGACCGTTTGTATTTCCATACATAAAATTCCTGTACAGAACGTTCTGTAATTATGCCTTTTACTCTCCACCAAATTCAGATGAACTATAAATCACGCAAAACACAACTGCGTCCCAGGAATGTGAAATGGTTTGCCACACAGTAGACATAGGCAGATACACAGATGCTTGAACTCACACTCATCTTACACACTCACGCACATATATATACTGTCCTTTTGTCTGGTTGGACGTCCCTCAGCTGTTCGCTGTCACTCAGGCCATTTCATGCTGCTGTCACTGGACGTTTCCCACAAATCTCCTTTGCACATGTTCAGTCTGACAGCTCGCACACGTGCCAGAAACACACAACACACACATTCTGCTCACCACAGGAAATCACAACTGACCTCCTGTGAAGGATCCATTGATGAACATTTTTAGAGCTCAGTCTGCCTCTGAAATGACCTTAATCACTTCACGCAGTTACTTTACAAAATGTGTTATCCCATTGTAGCTTGGAACTTTTAAGTTGACTTAAACTATGAATGACTGTGCATATTTATTAAGACATTAAGTTATAAGGCAATGGGTTTACTCTAGGAATGCATCGATTAATCGGCTGGGGATCGGCATCGGCCCATAATCAAATTTAATGACTCGATGGATACTCGCTGATCTGGCTGATCTCATGAACCGATCGCAAGTGTTTGGGTTAGTTGGAGATTTTTAGTTGGTCTTACATGGATGTATGCCTTTTTACATATAGCAACTGAAAGTTCTGTGTTTTGCGAGTTCGCTAAAATCTGGCTGAAAATATTAGATACATCTAAAAAAAACTTAACATGAATATTTAATAATATAATTTATTGTAAATTACTTATTGCAAGTAGTTTAGAGACCTACCTGTATGTCCTTTTAGTTAAGAAGTTATGGATTTATAGGTTTGCAATTTAACCTGTTATCCATCAAATATGCTTTTTGATTGAGACATGTTGAATTTTTCTTTCATCATTTTCCAGCCTGATCTCACGAGAAAACGTAAGTATTTTACGTTTTGCCAGTTTAGTGGCTAATTCGTACAAATTTGTGCAAGTTCAGTCTTCGAAATGGTACGATTTTAAAAAGGAGGCGTGGCACCTAACCCCACCCCTAACCCCAACCGTCATTGGGGGATGAGCAAATCGTACTAAATTGTACAAATTAGTTTGAACAAATTCGAACGAATTGCCGTGAGATTGTGTTGCATTTTCAGTGTTTCCAAATTGCATTGTTTGTCATTTTTCTCACCAGTTTTTTTTTTTTCATCTGTGCTGCTATCTATTTGCTTCTGTAAAGCTGCTTCTGAACATGTCATGCTCAAACCTAGATAGTTATAAGAGACATGTTTAAAGGATTATGTGCATCATCCATAATTTTTTCTCTTAGGTAAGGAGAGATCTCCACTGAAGTATCATACCTACAGGGAAAATGTGCTTTATTCATTATTAAGCTTAAAGCATCAGAATTGGTACCATGATAAGGAATCAGTACTCTGTATCGGCCGATCACCATGACAAGGAATCAGTACTCTGTTCAAGCGGATCACTAGGGCCAGACGGAATCTGCGGACGTTTTATGCTATTTCTGCAGAGAATTTTGGTGAAAATCTGCGGATTTCTGCAGAATTATTTTGGGAGTATCAAGCGGAGTATTATAACTTACACTTTGATATATTATATAAAAAGTAATAAATTATGAATAAAAACTGAATAAATTCCGATTTACACATTTACTCAAGTAAATAAACAGAATTTATAACGGGCCTAAAAACTGCAGAAATCTGCGGAATTATGCGGAATTCTGCGGTATTCTGCGCGCGCAGATTCCGTGTGGGCCTACCGATCACTATGACAAGGAATCAGTACTCTGTATCGGCCGATCACCATGACTTGCTATCGGCTGCAAAAATCTTGATCGGAGCATCCCTAGTTTACTCCCTTTTTTAGAAAAAGTCAACTTATTATTTTAAAGTAATGGGTTACTCACCTTTTTAAGTAAAGTCATCTAATCCCTTTTAAAGCAATAAGTTTACTCACTTTTTTGATTAAAGTAATTGCTTTCAAAGCAACAGGTTTACCCACATTTTAAAAGTGAACTCAACTAATTTCTTTAAAAGCAACGGGTTTACTCATTATTTTAAAGTAAACTTAACTAATTGCTTTTAAAGCAAAAAGTGTAATCACCTTTTTTAAGTAAAGATGACTAATTGCTTTAAAAGCAACTGGTTTTACTCACTTTTTATAAAATAAACTCAGCTAATTGCTTTTAAAGAAATGGCCTTACTCAATTTTTAAGTAAACTCAACTAATTGTTTTTAAATAATCGGTTTGCTCTCTTTTGTAAGTAAAGTCAACAAAATGCTTTTAAAGCAATGTGTTTACTCAATTTTTAAAGTAAACTCAACTGATTGCTTTTAAGCAATGTGTTTATTAATTGTTTAAAGTAAACTCAACTAATTGCTTTTAAAGCATCTGGTTTACACACTTTTTTCAAGTAAACTCAATTAATTGCTTCAAAAGAAGTGGGTTTAATCACCTTTTTAAGTAAAGCCAATTGCTTTAAAAGCAACTTGTTTACTTACTTTTTTTAAAGTAAACTCAACTAACTGCGTTTAGGTTTAGCAATAGGTTTAATCACTTTTATAAACTCAACTAATCTCTTTTGAATCATAGGGCTAAAAGCTAATCACTTTTTAAGGGTGAAATCACACAGAAACTATTTTAATGAATTGTAGTGTCTTCTTTTCCACTATAATTATTTAAAAACAGATGTCTCAGGGGCTCAGTGGTTAGCACAGCAGGAAGGTTGCTTGTTCAAGTCCCGACTGGGTCATTTGGCATTTCTGTGTGGAGTTTGCATGTTCTCTCTGTGTTGGCTTGGGTTTTCCTTCAGGTCCTTCGATTTCACCCACAATCCAAATACTTGTGGTATAAGTGAATTAAATAAACTAAATTATCAGTTGTTTAAGTGTGTCAATGAGTGTGTATGGATGTTTCCCAGTACTGGATTGCTGCTGGAAGGGCATTTGCTGTGTAAAACATATGCTGGATATGTTGGCAGTTAAATTCCGCTGTGGCGAAGTCAAAGGAAAACAGAAGGAAAATGAATGAATGAATGATTTAAAAACTCTTAAGACAAGATCAATCTATATAAGTGTCTTTTTTTCATATCTCATTGGCATTTTCTTGTCGGCTTAGTCTCTTTACATATCTCATTGGCAAATCAGTATTTTAACAAACTCTTCCTAATCATCAATTTGAGCAAATTTAGTGTGGCTCATGCTGGAAAATGAATGTCTTATTACCAGGTAAATGCACTTCACAAATATAGAGCAATGTGTTACCCAAAACTTGCTGGAAAGCCGGCAGCCAACATTCGAGGAACTAACTGGACATCAGGTCAAATTAATCTTCCAGAATTATACCCTGTATCCAGTGATAATACACTGGTCTCGCATAAGGACTCGTTCTCACTAACCTTTATGATAAGGTTCTGTGTGCCACATGGTGAATACAGAGAAAACAGACTTCTCTGAAACAAACCACTGGAATGGAACCAAGTCGCTGTAATGCAGAGCCAAGACTTCTTACTATCTTTGCACTTGTGTGTTTTTATCAAGCTGGCATTAATGACCTGATCAGTAAAGTTCACTTTAAAACTACACACACCCTTTGGAGACTCGTGTATGTGCTCTTCTCAGAAAACCTCATCTGGCCTTGAAATCGTAGTGATACGTCAGACACACACATGTATATTAATCAGCAGGAAACGTAAACCAAGCTTTGCTGACTACTGTAATCATGCACTACTGAACTTTGCCCCAGTATTTAGGAGGTCTGTTCGGTCCCTTTAATTCAGTGACATGTAAGGCATGCACATGTGCTTAAAATGGGTGATTTCAAGTCGGAAATAAAGACGTAACATAAAAAATACCAAGAAATATGAATATGTATAAAATAATTAATATAAATAATTTTCGGTTACATAAATTTATGTAAAAAATTTATATTTATTCAAAATATTTCTCAACATTTTTCTCAAAATATTCTCAAAATATGTTTTTTGTTGTTGCTGAAAATAACAAAAGAAGATGTCATTTTTTAGTCATGTTTATATTTATTTTTATCATTAATTAATGATTCACTGAACTTCAGAAGAGATAAGAAATCAATATTTGTTAGAATAACACTGATTGGCAGTCACAACAAAGGAAAATAAAATGAATAATATATATGTATACGAAAATAACATGCATTTTTCTGTCAAAAAATTTCAAATGCATGCAGAAAATTTCATGTATAATATAATATAATATAATATAATATAATATAATATAATATAATATAATATAATATAATATAATATAATATAATATAATATAACTATAATACAATATAATATAATATAACTATAATATAATATAATATAATATAACTCTAATACAATATAATATAATATGATATAATATAATATAATATAATATAATATAATATAATATAATATAATATAATATAATATAATATAATATAATAAATATATCAATAATATATCTATAATATAATATAATATAATATAATATAATATAATACAATATAATATAATATAACTATAATATAATATAATATAACTCTAATACAATATAATATAATATGATACAATATAATATAATATGATATAATATAATATAATATAATATAATATAATATAATATAATATAATATAATATAATATAATAAATATATCAATAATATATCTAATAATATAATATAATATAATATAATATAATATAATATAATATAATATAATACAATATAATATAATATAATACAATATAATCTTTACAGTTATGCGTGGAAACAATTGGAAAACCATTTTTATAACTGAATATATTATTATTTATTGTATCTGACTACATTTTTAAGGACATAAGTAGTTTAATTAAATAATATAATTTTAATTAATTAAATGAAGCACAATTAGTTATGTAAGGAATCATTTATTAGAAGATAATTAGAAAAATAATGCACACCTGATGTGACGTCATAGCCATTACACCTCAATTGTGCATTATTTTCAAATTATTTTAATTATTTCACTTGTACTTTAGTTACAGGGTGGCTTGGTGGCTCAGTGGTTAGCACTGTCTCCTTACAGCAAGAAGGTCGCTGGTTAGAGTCCCAGCTGGGCCAGTTGGAATTTCTGTATGAAGTTTGCATGTTCTCCCGTGTTGGCGTGGGTTTCCTTCGGGTGCTCTGGTTTCCCTATACAGTCCAAAGACATGAGGTATAGGTGAATTGAATAAACTAAATTGGTCATAGTGCAAGAGTGTGAATGAGTGTTTCCCAGTACTGGGTTGCAGCTGGAACGACATCCGCTGTGTAAAACAAATGCTGGAATAGTTGGCGGTTCATTCCACTACGGTGACCCCTGAAGTAGAGACTAAGCTGAAGGAAAATGAATGAATGAATGAATGCTATAGTTACCACATAATGACACGGTGAACGTTCAGATATTGTTTTTCAAGACACATCTAAACATTTTGTTTGTTTTGATTTTTTTTTTTGAACATTGTAGGCTTCAAAATAGCTGAAATCATTGAGTGTAAAGTGATATAGATCTGTAATTCAGTCAAAACCTGCATAGAATTAGTTTTATCTGAAAATAATTGTACACCCTATAATGTTCATTGGCCAATCAGAATCAAGCATTCAACATCACAGTAGTAAAACTATTATTACACTTGTGTTATATTACATTTGTGTTCTTTTATATATTATTTAAATATAAATATATTATATATAAACCGTTAAGTGAAGCATCAGATGGTGCTTTGAATATGCCTGAGGCTAAATTGATTGAGTCATAAACAGCTTTCTGCTATCTTTATTGCGCAATCTTTATTTGCATACATTTCCACAAAATAATCCCCTGTAGGCAAATTGTTCTGAATCCTGTCACATTCTTGACGGCTGAAGTTCTTATCAGGCTCCTCTGATCTCTGCAGATGTAGAAACAAGCTGAAGAAGTTGAGAAAAACATGTGGACGGTTATTCATTAAAAATTATTTTTTTCCTCTGGAGTGAAGCATACACAGCTAAATCTCATGCCATTAGACATTAATAACAAGTGTTAAGTCTTACTTTGTAAGCTTCATGACATTATAAAACACTGAGTTCCACACAATCCATTATGAGGGAATCGATTAGAAAGGAATTAAGTTCACTCATTATTTCCTTCATTTTCCTTCGTCTTATTTATCAGGGGTCACCACAGCGGAATGAACCGCAAACTTATCCAGCATATGTTTTACACAGAGGATGCCCCTCAAAATGCAACTCAGTACTGGGAAACACCCATACACTCACATTCACACACATACACTACAGATAATTTAGCTTATTCAGTTCACCTATGGCGCATGTCTTTGGACTGTGGGGAAAACTGGAGGTTTTAACAATCAATTCTGTTTGGTTTTAACAATTTTATTCCAAATGACTTGGTATTAATTCATTGGAGTATCTTGCTTTTAATTAGAAAAACATTTCTTTCTTTATTTATTTATTGATTTATTTATTTTTATTGGTGTTTAACAAGACAATACATCATAGTATACAATACAACATGGGAAAAATTACAGATTTTCTTGTTTTTCTTATTTTCCCACTATCCCCTCAAAATAAAATAAATAAAATATATGAATTATAAACAAACATATCCTCTGAAAGAAAAAAACAATAATAAATTAAAAATTCTATTAAAATTAAAAGTAATTCTTTAAAAATAATAATTAATAAGCAAGTTTACAATAAGAGCAAAACATTTTTTTTTTAAGTTCTCATTAAGGAGTCAATATTTCCTCATTCCAATTAATTACTGTGTATTAGATCTGATATCAGCTGAACAGGGTAAGCCTTTGATATAGTCTAAAACAGGGTTCCAGGTCTTGTAAAAAGATTTGAGAGATTCTGCAAGTAAACATCTTAATTTCTCAAGTTTAAGTAACTTAAGATTTCTCGCATCCTCATGTCATGATAGAGGAATCCCCTGTTTCCATTTGATAAGAATGGCTCATCTAGCTAAAAGAGTAGAAAAAGCAATAACCTGGCGAGATGCAACAGTCAAGTCAACTCTCTCTGAAAAACCAAAAAGGGCTGTCAAAGGGTTAGGGTCTAGTTTTATGTTTAGGCAATATTTCTACTGTGAAAATAAACTAATGGACATTTTTAAAAATCATTTTGGTCACACTTTACATTAAAGATCCACACTTTAAAATTCAGGGTTCCACACAATTCCACTGTGTTGTCCCAACCTCAATCAATTAAGTTAACCTTGTTGTTTTTAAAACTTTAGGTGGATTTAATATAAAACAATTAGGTTGTCAAGCAAAGCTCATTTAAAATAAGTAGTTTGGAAAAACAGCAAAAATCAGTTTTTGTCTGCATTTGTTAATGTTGGGTAATGCACGTACTAAGAATAATCAATACTTATATATAATACTTGCATATTTGAATCATACACATACACTGACAAATAGCCAAGACAGCAAATATTTTTATGTTGCTTTAACTTATTTCAATAATTTAATCAGGTTTCAACCACTTCTTTTAATCTTATACGAAGTCTAACTTAATATTTTAAGTCAGTTTGGTTGATGTAAGTTAAGATAACTAGTAACGTTAATTTGATTCAACTAAAATATTTAAGAAGGTTTTTACAGTGTAGTTCAATATTTACTAATGCAACATTAAATTGCAAACTCATTCATTTTCCTTCGGCTCAGTCCCTTTATTCATCAGGGGTCGCCACAGTGAAATGAACCGCCAACTTATCCAGCATATGTTTTACGCAGCATATACCCTTCCAGCACTGGGAAACATCAATACACACTCATTCACACACATACTCTACAGCCAATTTAGCCTACCCAATTCACCTATACTGCATGTCTTTGGACTTGTGGAGCACCCAGAGGAAACCCACGCTAATAAGAGAAGAACATGCAAACTCCACAGAGAAATGCCAACTGACCTAGCTGGGGCTCAAACCAGCGACCTTCTTGCTGTGAGGCAACGGGGCTAACCACTGAGCCACCGTCTTTTCCAAAATGCAAACTAGTGCTTGTTAACATTAGTTAACGTGCTGTCGGCTAGCGAGAACTAACAATGAACAAGTTTTTCATTAACTAACATTAACAAAGTATAGATGAATAAATACTGCAATAAATGTATTGTTCATTGTTTAATCATGTTCGCAAATATATGAACTAATGGAACCTTATTGTTAAGATTTACCGTAGATTCACTTGGAACAAGATTCTCACTGCTGTAATGCAACTGGAAGTTTTTTTATGTATAAAGTTGAAATCAAAATGATTTGCCCTCCTCTGAGTTTTTTTTCTTTTCTTTTTTTTTTAAATTTCCCAAATGATGATAACCGAGCAAGGAATTTTTTACAGTATGTCTGATAATGTTTTTTCTTCCAGAGAAAGTCTTATTTGATTGATTTTGGCTGGAATAAAAGCAGATTTGAATTTTTTAAAACCATTTTAAAGTCAATATTTTTAGCCCCAGTATTTTTTATTTTTATTTTGATTGACTGCAGAACAAACCATCATTATACAACGACTTGCCTTATTATCCCAAATAACCTTTTTAAGCCATTAAATGTCACTTTAAGCTGAATACTAGTATCTTGAAAAATATTTGTTCAATTATTATTTACTGTCATCATGGCAAGATAAAATAAATTAATTATAGTTAAAGTCAGAATTATTAGCTAGATTTTTTTTTCTTTTAAATGTTTTTCCCAAATGATGTTTAACAGAGCAAGGAAATTTTCACAGTATGTCTGATAATATGTTTTCTTCTAGAGCAAGTCTTATTTGTTGTATTTCCACTAGAATAAAAGCAGTTTTAATTTTTTTTAACACCATTTTAAGGTCAAAATTATTAGCCCCTTTAAGCTATATATTTTTTTCTCAATAGTCTACAGAACAAACCATCGTCATACAATAACTTGCATAATTACCCTAACCTGCCTAGTTAACCTAATTAAGCCTTTAAATGTCACTTTAAGCTGTATAGAAGCTTGAAAAATATCTTGTAAAATAAAACGTGTTGTCATCATGGCAAAGATAAAATAAATTAATTAATATAAGAAATTAATTATTAAGTATTGTTTAGAAATGTGTTGACAAAATATATACGGTTTATAAAAATAAACAGGGGGGCTAATAATTCTGGCTTCAACTGTAAATAATTCCCATGATTCAAACATCACGTAAGCAAGCGCACACACACACACACTCTCTCACACATCTGAGACCACTGATGTGCATCTAACCACCTGCCTGCAGTGAAACATTTGCACCTTTACAGTTTAGTCATTTCACTTCTGAAACTCCCCCATTTGCTTGTTTCTCCAGAGGACCAAACAAAGAAAAGCCCACCACCCCACCGGACAGAGAGATAGAGTGAGAGAGAGAGAGAGCGAGGGTTGGAATGACGGAGAGAGCGAGTGAAAGAGAGTGAGTCATGAGCGTAGCTTTGAAAAACAAGGGGAAATCCTCCTATTGAGAGTCTGCGCGGTGGAAACACACATCACTCATAGATGTAACGGAACTGGGGGCCATGTGCAAACCAAAACTGTTGATCTGGAGAGCGTCTTGACGTGGTGTTATGCAAAATGGTTGCAGTTTAAATAACAGAAAACTCTGATGCATGAACGCCGGTATATCGGTTTTATTTAGAAAGTGAAGTAATGGACATTTTGGGGATTATATTTAAAGTTTAAATAACAATTCTAAGAATGAAATGGTTGCTTATTAACTAATTTAAAATAAAATATTAAAAATATTGACTGTTTATTAGTACTTCAGTACATATTCTGCAGTATTTTTTTCTATATCCCTAATCCCACCTAATATCGAAACCGACAATGTATCCGGAAAGCATTTATAGCGTTTCACTTTTTCCACATTTTTTTTATGTTACAGCCTTATTCCAAAATTGAAAAAAATGTGAGAAAAGATGGTTTTTAATTGTTGCAAATTAAAAAAAAAAAAAAAAAATCACATGTACAGAAGTATTCACAGCCTTTGCTCAATACTTTGTTGATGCACATTTGACAGCAATTACAGCCTCAAGTCTTTTTGAATATGATGCCACAAGCTTGGCACATCTGTCTTTGGGAATTTTTGCTCCTTCCTCTTTGCAGTACCTCTGAAGCTCTGTCAGGTTGAATGTTAAGCAATAGTGTACAGTCATTTTCAAATTTCTTCAGAGATGTTCAATAGGATTTAGGTCTGGGCTCTGGCTGGGCCACTTAACATTCATCGAGTTGTTGTGAAGCCACTCCATTGATATTTTGGCAGTGTGCTTTGGGTCATCGTCCTGCTGGAAGATGAACTGTTGGCTCAGTCTGAGGTCAAGAGCACTCTGAAGCAGGTTTTCATCCAGGATGTCTATGTACATTGCTGCATTCATCTTTCCCTCTATCCTGACTAGTCTTCCAGTTCCTGCTGCTGAAAATCATCCTCACAGCATGATGCTGCACCACCATGCTTCACTGTAGGTAATGGTATTAGCCTGGTGATGAGCGGTGCCTGGTATTTTCCAAACCTTCATGCCTGGCATTCACTCCGAAGAGTTAAATTTTAGTCTGATCAGACCAGAGAATTTTGTCTCTTGTGGTCTGAGAGTCCGCTGTGGTGACCCCTGATAAATAAGGGACTAAGCCGAAGAAAAATTAATGAATAAATAAACTTGTTGCTGATCAATAAAACAATACAAAATCACTTTCTTACTTAGTGCTTTGTCTTGTTTCAAATTCTAATATACCAAAATTCTTAAATCAAGCAGCATTTTCTGGACAAGCAAAAATATTGACTTGTTTTTAGAAATAAAATGTGAAAATAAAATGTTCTTTTTTATTACAACAAGCAAAAAAAAAACTGCCTGTCGCTAAATGTAAGCTAAAAAATCTTATTTCAAAGTTTTATTTCAAATTTCTCTTGCGAGCGCCATTCGCACCTGCTGTTCTCGCGTAATTCCACCAGAGGCCACTGTCGACTGACTGACTGACTGACCAATTGTCTGACCTGCCTTCCTAATCCTCTAAACCCAACCAATAGTGTTTTCAACAGCACCGTTTATTTAGTTTTTTTGGTGGGGAGGGGGTGGGGGGTTGTTTGTGTCTTACCTGCTTTCTAGAACCGTTCTTCACCGGTCTCGAACTCTATCAGTGGAGTCAACTCTTCTTTGTGTCTCAAATCCACCGATGTGTGTGGTGAGCCACTGGACAAACTGGTTACAGCGGGAAAGCCGCCTATATGGAGGTAGCGATCAGCTGGAAAGGGTGAAAAGAAACACCCTCATACCCTCTTGTAACATTGGCTTTAAAGACAAAATGCAGCCATATGTACTTCTTGCTTCATAATTTCGACCTACAGAAATATAAACTGCAAATTTTAGATAGTAGATTTACCTACCTTAGAGTTAAAATTAACACTCCCTCAGAGTTTAAATGGGAACCACTATGAAAGTGTTAAAATAACATTTTTGAAAGAGTTAAAATGATCAACACTCAGAGAGTGTTAATTTTCAAACTCTTATAGTGTAATATATTTACACCACAAAGGATCAAATAAACAACTCTCAGTGTTATGTGTTACACTCTTAGGTCAAATTTTCAACACCGCACTGAAATAAAAATATATCTTGTTTAATATCGGCAACACTTTATTAACTATTCGGTTAATGTTTAAGGAAAACAATTCTTAACAGTCACAAACCATATTTTCTCGTATTTTAACCAAAGGTAGCAGTTTTAAGACAGCTTTATTTTCTTTAGTTTTAATGTAACATAGCTAGTACAAAACAAAATAACAATGAAAAATTATGCTTTTTTGTGAGATATTTAAAACTAAAGTGTATGTATAACGATTTGGGTGTCAAATGTCTATATACAAACATTTTAAGTACTTTTACTCACCAGTTGCTTCTTCTCATTGCTCCTCATGGCAAAAGAAAATGGCGTCTGGAAAAATCCTACAGGGATATTGCTGCATAAATTCCCCGATGTTGTAGTTAACACTGTATTAGCGTTAGATGTAACTCAGCTTCCAACACTGAGAGGATTATTATATCTTTATCTAACTCTAGAATTTCAACACTTTACTCTGAATTACGGCAACACTCGAAATTTATCACTAATGAATTTGCTGTGTATACAGGGCTAAGTTTTCAGAATGAGCCTATTTTGGTTTTATTTGGAAAAACAAGACTGTTTTTTTACTTAAATGCTGCTTGATTTAAGAATTTGTAGATATTTAGACTAGAAGTAAAACAAAAAACATTAAGAAAAAAGGCAATATGTGTGTACAACTCAATGCTTAAAGGATGATGACAAAAATGTATTTCATTCAAATTTAAAAAGGCAATTATATTCCCAAAGCAGATAATGCAGATTGTGCAGATGCATATGCATGTTCTTGTAAAATGTGGCTTACAGTTCTTCTTGGGACAAATCAAATTTGTGGTTTCTCACTCTAAAACTCTTGAAGCGCTTCAAGAATGAGCACACCCCACGCAATGGAGCTATTTAGGGAAATTTCACATGAATGTCATATGTAGGTTCTCACCCCGTACTTTTTTTTTTTTTTTGCTGTAGCTCTTGTGCTAGCACTTTGCTCACAGGAAACTCAAGGGGAAGCTCCCCAAATGGGTTTAACATAAAAAGGAGTGTTTCCTGTTTCTTATACCAGTGTTTCTCTCATTTGCATGATTTCCACCCCAATGTAAAAGTTAAGCATTTAATGCCCAAGAGAGTTACAATTACATCATATCATTTGCTTTTTTACCTTTCTTCTACTTGAACAGAAATCGCTCAACAGGAAGTGCATGTATTTACACTTGTTTTCACGCTTTCTCTCTTTTCTTTTTTTTTTGCTGCTGCAGAAAACTAGTTGTAGATAGAATCTCCAAAACTTGTTGTGTTTTGGTAACACTTTACAATAAGGCTGTATTAGGTAATGCTAGTTAATGCATTTACTATCATGAACAAACAATGAACAATACATTTACTACAGTATTTGTTTGTTTGTTAACCTTATTCAATGAAAATACAGTTGTTCTGTTAGTTTGTTAAAGGTGCAGTAGGTGATCTTTCACAATGCTAACAGCTTAGCATAAATCACTGAATCGTACTTCCTCCCCTGCCGTCTAGAGCCACACCTCCTTAAATACGAGCACAGCAAAAGACTCTCTGTCGTGTTAAAAGCGACTAGTGCTTGTCCGGCGGCGAGCAAGCCAAGCTGACATGCTATTTCAGAGTGAATATTTAGAGTTGCATGGTAAACAATAGAGAGAGACTATAGGCGGAATAGCGCTATTTACTTGTGTTTTGTTGTTAAATTAATTAAAATCTACATTATAGATGCTGTAAAAGGACCTTATGAAACTGAAAATAGTCTCATTAATGTTTTTTCTGAAGATTTTAGTGGTTGAACAACACTATATAACCCGTTTGTAACAACAACATCTAACGTTACATCAGCTTTGCATGAAGCTAACATAGTTTTAAAACAAAACATTACCTGTCTAAGAGAAATCCTTCAGCCATTGTTTCATCCTTTTTTCAGCGTGCAAAGGTAACTCCAGTATTGATTCAGGTTTTTAGAAAGTTTTGATTGAGCAGGTTTTCACCGATCGCGCCCTCTCTCGTGAACGCAGTTGTTCAAATCGGCATTTGCTGACAGACACATTCGCCTACTTATCGGAATTATGAGAGATGTCGGCCAGACTCTATTTAATTGGATGAACATTTTTTAGTTTTATGCCTTACCCAAAATATAAAAATACATATAAACACATTTAGATCATTTACTTGAATCATTACTATTAGACTGTGAAGAGACTTTCAACCAGCACTACAAAAAATGCTTCTGAAGACAATCACCTACTGCACCTTTAACTGTTAATGTTAATAAGCATGAATGTTAAAGTTAATGTTGAACTGCGATTAATAAATGCTGTGCAAGTATTGCTCGTAAATAGTTTGTGTTAGTAAATGCATTAACTAACATTAACTAACACAACCTTACTGTAAAGTGTTACCATTATATTTTATTTCATGCATTAGCATCCCGTTGAGAAGTTCAATACTTCTAAGCTGTCATGAAAGTATAAGTCTTGGCTTATTTGGGGCATATTGTAAAGCTTCAGTGGTGGTAATTTTAGAAGTCCTCTATGATGCTTGCATCCTGTCTAAAAAAATTATTCTGAATGAAATGACGTTAATAGGAGCTGGCTCAGGGTCAATTTGAGATCAGAATGACCTTAAAATGTAGGCTTTTGTTGCAGTGGCTGAAAACAGGACAAAGCTGATTGGTGTTTGTTCAGAAAAATGAGCTGTATTATGATCACCACAATCATTGCTGTTATTTCTATATATAATTTCCAGCACCACAAAAAGTTTTGATATTTAAGAAGCATGTTTGGTTGCTTTTGTATTGAATAGTGAAATATCAAAGCAAGCTTTTTAAAGAGGGAATTTTAGCAGGGACAATGTGACTTGTTTAATTCTGGTATTAAAATATCAGTACACTACCTGACAGAAGTCTTATCCTCGCATATCCAAGTTTTAGGAACAACAAATAATAACTTGACTTCTAGTTGATCATTTGGTATCGGAAGTGGCTTATATGAAAGGAAAAGGCCTCTAGATTACGCTTATTTTACCAAAATAAAACATGATCATGCCTTGATTTTTAAATATTTAATTATGACAGTAAGGTCTTACTTTGCTTAGACAAAAGTCTTGTCACTTAAGAGAAATAATCTATAGTATAGAATATAAAGTCATGCTGCAGTGGAAACAGAATGAATATTGTGTGACTCCCATGAGCCTGGAGGACTGCATTCATACATCTCTGCAATGACTCAAATAACTTAATAAAGTCATCTGCAATGTTAAAGAAAGCGTTCTTGCAGGACTCACAGAGCTCATCAAAACTCTTTGGATTCATCTTCAATCCATCCTACCTCATCTCACCCCAGACATGCTCAATAATGTTTACCTCTGGTGACTGGGCTGGCCAATCCTTGAGCATCTTGACCTTTTTTGCTTTCAGGATCTTTGATGTGTAGGCTGAAGTATGAGAAGGAGCGCTATCCTGCTGAAGAATTTGCCCTCTCCTGAGGTTTGTAATGTAATGAGCAGCACAAATGTCTTGATACCTCAGGTTGTTGATGTTGCCATCTACTCTGCAGATCTCTTGCACGTCCCCATACTGAATGTAACCCCAAACCATGATTTTTGTTTCTTCACCAAACTTTATTGATTTCTGTGAGAATCTTGGGTTTATGTGGGTTCCAATTCTGCAGTATTTGTGATGATTGGGATGCAGTTCAACATATAATTTATCAGAAAAATCACTACTTTTCCAAATGATCAACTCGAAGTCAAGTTATTATTTGTTTCTCCTACAACTGGGATCGAATACAAAACTTTTGTCAGGTATCGTACATCCAAAAAAATGAACATTTGGTAACACTTTATTATAACTGCACACAATTAATAATTTATTAAACATTAGCAAATAGTTCATTCATCGTTTGTTAAGCAATAACTCTACGTTAATAGACTATATTATTCTTCCGTTCATGAATACTGCTACAAAAACTGTATTCTTGACTTTAAGCACATGTATAATATTCATAATGATTGTATATATTTTCATGCATTGTTAATGATTCGTTTTTCATTAATACATTAAGTATTGCATTTACAAACCTACAGTTATTTAAGATTAGCTGGTGATTTTCAAATGTGTAAGTAAATGATTAATAAAATGTCCCAACACAAATCGATTAAGTTAGCTTAACACTTTTAACACATTTATGTGGATTGGACATAAAATATTAAGATGTCCCAATGAAATATTAAGAATTGTGTTGATTCAGCTTATTTTAATTAAGTAGTTTGAACAAGTTAGGTGTAGTAACTTCCTAGACTGTAAAAAATTATTTGACAAAAAGTCAAGTCTTTGTTTTACTTTAAATTATTTTAATACATTAATCAGATTTCATCTCAATGTTTTAAGTTACACAACATTTTTGTGCAGTAGATGCCCTTTCAGCTGCAGCCCAGTTGTACAAAAGCGATTTTAAAAAACATAAAAAGTCCTCACTTTAGATTAAGTCACAGAACTGCATGAAGCTGTGCACTGTAAACAAAAATAATCCGTGATTTTATAATTTACTTCCGGCAGCTTGGGTGGCAGGAAAAAAAAGTAAAATATCGGCCATCAAATTACTGAAATTTACCGTAAAATAATGGATATTAAATTACAAAAAATTTACTAGAAATTTAAATTTAGGAAAACTTCGGTAATTTGCTGTAAAATAACGGATATTAAATTACAAAAAATTACAACAAATTTAAATTTAGGAAAACGTCTGTAATTTACTGTAAAATAACGGATATTAAATTACAAAAATTTACTAGAAATTTAAATTTAGGAAAACTTCGGTAATTTGCTGTAAAATAACGGATATTAAATTACAAAAAATTACAACAAATTTAAATTTAGGAAAACGTCTGTAATTTACTGTAAAATAACAGATATTAAATTACAAAAATTTACCAGAAATTTAAATTTAAGAAAACTTCTGTAATTTACTGTAAAATAAAAGATATTAAATTACAAAAATTTACCAGAAATTTAAATTTAAGAAAACTTCTGTAATTTACTGTAAAATAACGGATATTAAATTACAAAAATTTACCAGAAATTTAAATTTAAGAAAATTAATTTTCTGTAATTTAAGATTCATCATTTTACAGTATATTTCTGTAATTTAGTGGCCGTTAATGGCTTTTTTTTTTTTACAGTGCACAGCTTCATGCAGTTCTGTGACCTAATCTAAAGTGAGGACTATTTATGTTTTTTTAAATCCCTTTTGTACCTTCCCAGTACTGGGCTGCAGCTGGAAAGGCATCTTCTGCATAGAAAAAAAAAACATTCCAGAATAGTTGGCGGTTCATTCTGCTGTGGCTACGCCTAATAAATGAGGGGTGAATGAACCTCTTTTGTGGTCATTCAGATGCATTTAATTAAATGTATTTTAACTCTCCCTGGAAGCGATCCAATCTGGACCATCTCGAAATATTGCAGAGACTGTTTACACCTTGTGATAGACATGGTGCTTAATTCCACTTCTCAGTTTACAAACTAGGCTTTAAATGCAGAATAATCTTCAGGAAGCGAGTGCTGCTTACTTGACTTACTGTCAAGTGGGACATCTGTGGTTTGATCTTGAGAGGTTGAGAATAGATGAGTTAAAGATATTTTATGGGAATGGCACCAAACTAATGGCAATTTGGTTGAGTAATCTGCCAACTGAAGCTCCCACCCTCTTACCAGAAGAGTTCAAAGTGTTTGGCTTCCTGTGTGTGTGTGTGTTGTGATCTGCCATCAGTCCAATCATCTAACCAAGTCTGACTGTGTCTTCACAGTTGATTGTGCATGACAAGAACTTGCAACTAAAAATACCTTCTAAACTGGTCTAAATATGAATGGTCTGAGATGCTTTGAGGCTTTCAGTGAATTCATTAATCATGCTGTGGTGTCTTATGAGTCCTGTGCTTTTTGCAAACCGCAAAGGATTCAGATCAATTACTGTATCGGTCAGATCATGCGGAGGGTAGAGATGAGTCGTCAGACACCAACATGATGTGGGGGAGGCCCCTTAGCAAAAACAAGACTTGTCATCTGACATACATTATAGCAATGGAAGTTTCTAGCTCTGAAACACCCACCGATAAGACCCAGGTCAAATTAAGCTCTCATTTCTGAAACAATGAAAGTGAATCTTTTACAAGGACATGAGATACATGTCCTACATGCCCCTAGATGTACCCCCTCACCCCCCTCCCCGTGTCCCTAATTGCTGTTTAATGGAAAGAAGATTTTTTTCAACACATTTGTAAGCGTAATAGTTTCAATAACTTATTTCGATATTAATTGATGTCTTTTATCTTTGTCGTGATGACTTGAGATACTAGTATTCTGCTTAAAGTGCAATTTAAAGAGGTAATTAGGTTAAATAGGCAAGTCATTGGCTGTTTCTCAATATGCGTTCTTCAGCGGTCTTGCGTCCTCGTGTTCTCATGCAACGTCATCATCAGCTGCCTAAGTTCAGTTCCAATACTCAAGACCGCAAGTACGGAGGACGCGTGAAACTTCCCGGATGTGTTCTTGATATCGAGGACTCAACGATGCAGACTTGAGCACCAAACTCACTCTGGATGTCCCAGAAGTCATTGCGGCTGGAGGTAGGAAGCACTGCATTTTATTTAGATTTATTATTAAAGTTCAGAGATATCACTTATTTACATCAGGAGTTTCCCTAAATGAAACGGTGAAAGTAAACATTACCATGGACATCTTAATAAAGGAATAAACACATTAAGGGTGTTTGTTTGCCAAAATTTGTTTTAAAATCTGTTTTATTTTTATTGTGCAATATATATTTATAATGTTTTTATGCAAAGTATATATTTTGAAAAGGGGAAAAACAATAAATCGTTGTATGAAGGCTGTAATGTTTAAATAATTTACCATTTAAAACACGTGAAGGTCACATGACCATCAGGAAGAACGCAGCATCTCAATTCTCAAAGGACGCGTTCTCTGCCCTCGCAGTCTCCTGAGTTCGTTCTTCCGAGGACACTTAGCAAGACCGGTCTCCACAAGAACACAAGTCCGTTCTCTGCGTTCTTGGAATTGAGAAACAGCTATTGTATAATGATGGTTTGTTCTGTAGACTATAGAAAAAATATATTGCTTAAGAGGGCCAATAATACTGACCTTAAAATGTTTTTTTTTTATTTTTTATTTGAACCTTTTATTCTAGCTGAAATTAAGCAAATAAGACTCTCTCCAGAAGAACAAATATCATAGGAAATAACATTAAAAATTTCTTGCTCCGTTAAACATCAGTTGGAAAATATTGTTCATGAGCAAATCTAGCAAAACTGTCAAAAATATGTAATAAACTTGCAATGAGTTCAAGCATAGGGATGATTTGATAAGGGTTGGACTCACTTTTGCCTTCAGAACTGCCTTAATCCTTCATGGCGTAGATTTAGCAAGGTACTGGAAAAATTTCTTAGAGATTTTAGTCCATATAGACATAATAGCTTCACGCAGTTGCTGCAGATATGTCGGCTGCACATTTATGATACGAATCTCCCATTCCACCACATCCCAAAGGTGCTCGATTGAATTGAGAACTGGTGACTGTGGAGGCTATTTGAGTACAGTGAGAGTATACAGAGTACATGTTCAAGAAACCAGTCTGAGTTGATTTACACCTTTTGACATGGTGCGTTATATTTCTGGAAGTAGCGATCAGAACATATGTACACTGTGGTCATAAAGGGATGGACATGGTCAGCAAAAAACACTCAGGTAGGCTGTGGCGTTGACACAATGCTCAGTTGGTACTAATGGGCCCAAAGTGTGTCAAGAAAATATCCCCCATTCCATTATACCACCACCACCAGCCTAAACCATTGATACAAGACAGGATGGGTCTATGCTTTCATGTTGTTCATGCCAAATGCTGAACCTACAGTACCATACCAATGTTTCAGCAGAAATCGAGACTCGTCAGACCAGGCAACCTTTTTCCAATCTTCTGTTGTCTGATTGGGGTGAGCCTGTGTAATTTGTAGCCTCAGTTTTCTGTTCTTAGCTGAAAGGAGTGGGACCCGGTGTACTCTTCTGCTGCAGTTCTCTGTAAACCCTAGAGATGGTTCTGCGTGAAAATCCCAGTAGATCAGCAGTTTCTGAAATACTCAGATCAACCCGTCACAATCATGCCACGTTCAAATTCACTTAAATCACCTTTCTTCCTCGTTCTGATGCTCGGTTTGAACTGCAGCAGATCATCTTGACCATGGCTGTTTCTCAATTCCAAGAACGCAGAGAACGGACTTGTGTTCTTGTGGAGACCGGTCTTGCCTGGTGTCCTCGGAAGAACGAACTCAGGAGACTGCGAGGGCAGAGAACGCGTCCTTTGAGAATTGAGATGCTGCGTTCTTCCTGATGGTCAAATGACATTCACGTGTTTTAAATGGTAAATTATTTAAACATTACAGCCTTCATACAACGATTTACTGTTTTTCACCTTTTCAAAATATATACTTTGGATAAAAACATTATAAATATATATTGCACAATAAAAATAAAACAGATTTTAATACGAATTTCAGCAAACAAACACCCTTAATGTGTTATTCCTTTATTAAGATGTCCATGGTTTTGTTTACTTTCACCGTTTCATTTAGGGAAACTCCTGATGTAAATAAGTGATATCTCTGAACTTTAATAATAAATCTAAATAAAATGCAGCACTTCCCACCTCCAGCCGCAATGACTTCTGGGACTTCCAGAGCGAGTTTGGTGCTCAAGTCTGCATCGTTGCGTCCTCGATATCAGGAACATATCCGGGAAGTTTCACGCGTCCTCCGTACTTGCGGTCTTGAGTATTGGAACTGAACTTAGGCAGCTGATGATGACGTTGCACGAGAACACGAGAACGCAAGACCACTGAAGAACGCATATTGAGAAACAGCCCATGTCTACATGCCCAAATGCATTGAGTTGCTTCCATATGATTGGCTGATTAGAAATATGCGTTATCCAGCAGTTGGACAGGTGTACCTAATAAAGTGGCCGGTGAGTATAGATTACCCTAGCAACCACTTAACAACACCTTAACAATCGCCCAGAACACTTTGCAATTACCTAACTTTACAACAACCTAGCAAACAACAAATGTAACAGCACCCTGAGCAACCAGAGCTGCGTGGGTCTGTCTAACGTGATGTACAGTTTAGCTAAAAACACAGAGGCTCAGCGGTGGCTTGACTGATACAGATGGTTTCATGTTGTTTATATCCATAACTTTATGATGGTAAAGTAAATGAGCTATGATAGAATGGTTAGGAGATGATGCTATTTTCATCCAAACTGCCTTTTTTTGGTCACCCAGATTTTCTCAAGGCTTCCATCTTCAGGCTTGTTGGTCATTCGCAGACCACACATGCTGGAAGGACGCTGGAATTACAGCAAAACAAGGGCAGAGCGGCCTGTGTAAGCTGTTTTTCCTTGAAGTAATTAAAAATGTCACTCAAGGCCTTCATTATCTAGCCATAGACTTTCCTAATGAAAGGTATGGGAATGCATAGTTGCGGAAAAAAATAAAGGCTTATATAATCACATATGTAATGAAATAAAAACAAATTATACAATTCTAAAACGTTGTATGTGAACGCAAAGCTAAAATCAAATCATAAATGTTAATGTTGATCCTTAATAAGATGTTTGAGAATGATTATATTATATTATATTATATTATTATTATATTATATTATATTATATTATAATATATTATATTATATATTATATTATATTATTGTTATTATATTATTGTTATTTTAATATTGTTATTTTATTATTGTTATGTTATACTATATTATATTATATTATTGTTATATTATATTATATTATATTATATTATATTATATTATATTATATTATATTATATTATATTATATTAAATTATATAATTTTCTGTGGCTTTTCATTGTGCATTTCAATGAGAGGTGTGAAAATGCTTAATTAAAATAAAATAAAGCATGAATATTAATGTTTTTGTTATTGTGTTTGATTGAATCGCTGTATTAAATCAAATTAAATAAAATCAATGCATTTTCTGTGGTTTATATAACCCCACATGTAATGAAATGAAAACAAATGATACAATTTTAAAGCATGTGGGAATGCAAAGCTAAAATCAAACAAAGCTTAAACGTTAATGCTGATTACTAATGAAATGTTTGAGAACACATGAATTAAACTAAATTCAAAGCATGCTCTGATTTTAAAGGTGCATTTTAATCGGAGTAGGAATGCTTGGTTAAAATCAAATAAAGCATGTTTTATAAATTTTCATGTTGTTTTTATGGTGTTTTTCTCTGTATTTCAGCTCCTGACCATACTATTTTCTAATCACTTTCATAATATAAAGATCCTCTGATGTTCTACAAATCTAAAATCAATAAAATAAAGGAGAATAAAATCCTAAAAAAAAAATGAATGCATAAATTCAATCAAATTAATTCACTCATTTTCTTTTTTGGCTTAGTCCCTTTATTAATATGGGGTCGCCACAGAGGAATGAACTGCCAACTCATCCAGCACGTGTATTAGGCAGCGGATGCACTTCCAGCTGCAACCCATCTCTGGGAAACATCCATCCATACAGACTCATTTACACTCATAGACTACAGACAATTTAGCCAACCCAATTCACCTGTACCGCATGTCTTTGGACTGTAAGGGAAAACCGGAGTATGCGAACACATTAACCAGATGCCCTTCCAGCTGTAGGGGAAACCAGAGCACCCGGAGGAAACCCACGCGAACGCAGGGAGAACATGCAAACTCCACACAGAAACGCCAACTGAGCCAAGGTTCGAACCAGCGACCCAGCGACCTTCTTGCTGTGAGGCAACAGCACTACCTACTGCGCCACTGCCTCGCCCATAACTTCACCCAGAATTAAATTAAATTAAATTAAATTAAAAATTAAATTTTTACATTGTTTTTATTGTTTTCTTCTGTATTTCAGCTCCTGACCATACTCTCTTCTAATAACTTTCAGAATTTAAAGAACTCGTGATGTTCTGAAAAGCTAAAATCAAACAAAGTTGAATAAAAGTTAACATTGATCCCAAATTGAATGCATCAATAAAATAAAATTTAATTATAATATGTAAAATATAAATAAATAAATAAAATAAAATAAATAAAATAAATAAAAAATAAATCATAGTCAGTGGATTTTAATTGTGCATTTTAATGGGAGATGTGGAAATGCATAGTTAAAATAAAAAAGCATAAATTTTATGTTTGTTATTGTGTTGTTATTGGTGTTTTTGTCTGTATTAAATGAAATAAAAATTGAAGCTGTTTCTCTGGATTTTAATGGTGCATTCAAACTGTATGTGTAAATGCATAGTTAAAATTAGTAAAGCATAAATTTTAATGTTTCTTTATTGTGCTTTTTGTCTGTATTTCAGCTCCTGACAATAACAAACAATGACCAGCACTTTCATAACATAAAGAGATCCTGTGATATTCTGCTAAACATCTCCTATTGTGTCCTGCAGAGGAAATAAGGCCAAATGGCATTATGGTAAGTGAATTATGACAGGATTTGCAGTTCCGGCTGAAATGTTAAAGTGTGCTATTAAAGAACCTCCTATGTATGCAAGAAAAAGGTTTATCCGTTTCCCCACATGATCCTGCAGTTGTGATTCTCTGTATCATGAGCACACTGTGATCCTCCCGCCTCTGAGTAGCCGTTGTTTCTTCATGTACAGTATGTACAGTATGTCTCTGTGCTTCTGTGAGTTTTCCCGGACTGAGGGGCCACGTGCCTGGACACACACCCTCTCCTCTGATTGGCTGGAGAGGGGTTGTTTTCTCCGCCCCCCTGTTTTGAACCGCTCACATACATGCAGAAAAGTGTTTCTTCAGCTGAACTGGAGAGAGCTGAGTTTCTAGGAAAAGCCTCACAGAATGTCTCCGTCCTGGGCAATGTTTAACAGGTGCCCGAGCTGACCAACAAAAACAGCGCTGGGAAACTCACTGACTCCAGCTCAAGCTGCTGGATCCAGCCTTTGTGTTTTAGAAACAAAGAGGGAGAAAAGAGGGCATCATGGAAATAATAGACTAGTGCAGAGTCTCTTGAATTCCATTGAAGACGTGGTAACATCAGAGTCTTAATCAAGTCATTCATCGTACTAAATGTTGAGGAATGAGCTTTAATGCATTCATTTTTACCAGCAAAATGACATTTTATAGTTAAATCAGGTAGAAATGTTTTTTAAAAGACAAAGAAAAGTTTTTTAAAAGTTTTTTAAAAAGAGGCTACTAGTTTTATATCGCCTTTAAAAGCATTTTAAAAGCACCAAAAAACTTTGCAACCACACAGCAAGGAGGAAAATTCTGATTTTAAAAAGTATTTAAAAAATATATTTTAATTATTTTAAATTTTCTTACCCTACCTAACTTAACCGTAAAAAATTACCTATGGTTTACCTGTGTTCATTTAAACTGTACACACACAAATACACATATACACTACCTGACTAAAGTCTTGTCGTCGATTTCAGTTGTAAGTGCAACAAATAATAACTTGAGTTCAAGTTGATTATTTGGAAAAGTGGCTGAAGGTCGATTTCTCTGATTAATCATCTGTTGAACTGCATCCCAATTATCACAAATACTTCAGAAGACCTACTGGAACCCGCATTGACCCAAGAATTTCACAGACATAAGTCAAGTTTGGTGAAGAAAAACATCATGGTTTGGGGTTACATTCAGTATAGGGGAGTGATCCGCAGAGTGGATGGCAACATCAACAGCCTGAGGTATCAAGACATTTGTGCTGCACATTACATTACAAACTACAGTAGAGGGCAAATTCTTCTGCAGGATAGGGCTCCTGCTCATACTTCAGCCTCCACATCAAAGTTCCTGAAAGCAAAGAAGGTCAAGGTGCTCTAGGATTGGCCAGCCCAGTCACCACATATGAACATTATTGAGCATGTCTGGGGTAAGATGAAGGAGGAGGCATTGAAGATGAATCCAAAGTATCTTGATGAACTCTGGGAGTCCTGCAAGAACGCTTTCTTTGCCATTCCAGATGACTTTATTAATAAGTTATTTGAGCCATTGCAGAGATGTATGAATGCAGTCCTTCAGGCTCATAGGAGTCAGACACAATATTCATTCTGTTTCCACTACAGCTAGACTTTATATTCTATACTGTACATTATTTCTGTTAAGTGACAAGACTTTTGTCCAAGCAAAGTCAGACCTTACTGTCCTAAATAAATAGTTAAAAATCAAGGCATGATCATATTTTATTTCGTTAAAATAAGTCTAATCTAGAGGCTTTTGCCTTTCATATAAGCCACTTCTGATACCAAATGATCAACTAGAAGTCAAGTTATTATTTGTTGTTCCTAAATCTTGGATAGGCGACAAGACTTTTCAGGTAGTGTATATATACGCAAACAATAAACCATAATATTAAAATATATACAACAAAAACTAATTTCTATACATTTACTAAGAAACTTTAATTGTGAAAAATGTGATGATAAGTAATTATAAAAATAGTTTATTTAATAATTTTAAATATTAAACCGACCTACGTTACCCAACCACCTTAACATGACCTTGACAAATATGGATTTTATTACTTAATTTAAACTGATATACTTGTATTTACATACAGTTCATGTCAGAATTATTTGCCCCCCTTTCATTTTTTTCCCGTTTTTAAATAAATCCTAAATAATATTTACCTGAGCAAGGACATTTTCACAGTATGTCTGATAATATTTTTTCTTCTAGAGAAAGTCTTATTTGTTTTACTTCGGCTAGAATAAAAGCAGTTTTTAATTTTTTAAAACCTATTTTAAGGTCAAATTATTAGCCCCTTTAAGCAATTTTTTTCTCCAGAACAAGCCATTGTTATACAATAACTTGCCTAATTACCCTAACCTGCCTAGTTAACCTAATTAACCTAGTTAAGCCTTTAAATGTCACTTTAAGCTGTATAGAAATGTCTTGAAAATATCTAGTAAAATATTATGTACTGTCATCATGGCAAAGATAAAATAAATCAGTTAATAAATAGAAACGAGTTATTAAAACTATTATGATTAGAAATGTGTTGAAAAAAAAATCTCCTCTCCGTTAAACAGAAATTAGGGGAAAAATAAACAGGGGGCTAATAATTCTGACTTCAACTGTATATAAATACATAAGTGCAGACTCTTGACAAGGATGTATCTGTCTAGTATGCATGTATCCAGAACATTTGTTTTTGCATGCTTACAATGCATGGCTGTGCATTCAACTGTTTCTTAAACTCTGTACTCTAGTGTTACATAACCACACACACACACACTCTTGATGAAGTGTGGAAGTGTCTCTGAGGTGGCGTGCAGAACAGCGATTACATTGACATGCAGTTATAATTAGTTAGAAACAGCAACTGCTCCTGCATTCATTCTCTCACACGCTCTCCCTTTTCCTCTTCTCCCCCCTCACACACCTTGACCCACCGTGGGATTAAAGCCTGAGAGGGAAGGGGGCTGAACCACCACAACAATTCCCCTGAAGAGGCGCTGGTCAGACCCCTGCAGATCTGGCTGACAGAGCGAGACCTCCGGCTGTCATGAGCCATTAACCTGCCAGAGACTCCAGGGAACACACACTCTGATGGAGGGGCGCACAAAAAAACAGGTTTCTTTAGCTGAGAGCCAATGGTTGAGTTGTATTTGTGTCATTAAAATTGAACAGAACTTATTTTAAATGAACATAATTAATAATATGCAAGCAAAGCATTTCTCTAGACAAATTTCCATCATGCTTAACATTTCCAACACACAGTATTGTGCAATAGTCTTAACAGTTTTTGTTGGTTTAAAACTTTACAAAACTGTATCCATAATCTTTTTCAGTCTTTTTATTAAAATAAACATGAAAGTAAAATAATCATAAACATAAAATAAGGGAAACACTCACACAAAATGGCATATTATTGCAATATTGCAGCCCAAACCATCACTGATCTACTTCAATGCTTTACTCTGGGGATGCAAGAGTCTGGGTGGTATGCTTCTTTGGGGCATCTCCACACCGTAACTCTCCCGGGAAAAAATTGAAGGTGGAGTCATCAGATTTCCGTTGCTTTTTTGTTTATTTATTTGTTTTATATCATATTCAGAGTTATCTTTTTCTTTCCTAATGTTTTAGTTTACAATATTGTGGAATGGTTAGTTTTTCATTAGGTTATGTTTATGTTTGTTACTAGTTTAAATCTATATATGGACTTAAAATTCCAAACAACAACAACAACAACAACAGAAAAAGGAAATATTGGCTGCACATGTTAACATCTCGTTCTAAAAGAATACTCACACTAAAACTCACTTTTAAACCGAAAATAGCAATAATTATGACACTTCCTGTTATTTTAATGATGCATTTGACAGTTTCATATATTGCGGTTAATTTTAATGATCAACTAATTTTAATATTGCTGTGATTTTTAACATTATTTTATCGGTCTCACCACATTACATGACTTGTTTGATGGAAATATTTTAATTTCTTTTGACCAACTGACCAATAATTATAACATTCTGCCACAAGATTTTTTTCAGTACCTGCAACTAAGAGACTTTGTGAAAAAGACACTACAATACTCGAAAATCAGAACATTTCAGTTGTGGAAAAACAGCTTTTTTCATACAGAGACAATTCTGCAAGCTGTTTCTACAAAGTCCTCAAGGATTGTGGTTCTTTAAGTATGGGCTCCTTAAAAGAGACTTGGGAACGGACCCTTGATATACAGATCACAGATGATCAATGGGAGGAACCTTGGAAAAATCCAATGTCCTTAAGTGAATATAACAGAGTTAAAGCAATGCAACTGAAAATTCTACAGCAAGCTCACATCTCTCTCTTACAGAGGGACAAGTTTTAAGAGGAGTTGTCACCAATGTGTCTGAAATGTAAAAGCGAGCAAGGAAACCTTGTTCATTGTTTCTGGCTTTGCAGGGAAATTCAAAAGTTCTGGGCCATGATTGAACAAGAAATTAATGTTATTATCTATTAATATTGGTTTTGACTCCACACATTTGCTGCTTGAGATATACGACAAGATTAATATGAACAAACATTAAAAAACAATTTGCAAGTTCCTGACGTTTTGTGCAAGAAAATGTATTCTCCTGAACTGGATAGCAGACAAAACTCTTACAAAGTCTTGATGGCATAGGGTAATACTTGAATATGTACCACTGCACTAGAGGGTTGATTTAATAAGGTCAGATCTTGTGAAGGTTGTGGTGCATGAATATGCAATATCTCTAATTTTATTGATGCCCTTTTTTAACTACATATTTTTTTTCTTTCTCCCCCATGTTCTGTTCACTTTGTTGTTGTATCTGTATTGCTTAAAATGTAATAAATATATTATAAAAAACACTCTTTTATTAGTCTGCCAACAGTCAAACTATTTTAATGTAGCTTGCTACTGATGTTATTGTACGCTAGCAGTATAAAATGGTTAGCAGTATACAGTTTATCCTGTCATAATTTTACATCCTTATAATCTACTTTTACTGCTTTAATTGAGAAAGCACTATAGAAGTGACATGGAGGTGGAACAGAACATCTTTAAACCAATCTTACCCTAGTAAAACACTCATATAATCTCACCTTCGCTGCCTTTGACCAGGTCGCACACTCTGTACCAGTGTGCAAATTGCCTCCATTAAGGAAAGACTGACCTTTGAACAAATATATTGGGTGTGTGAATGTATGTGTGTGTGTCAACAGAATGATGCAAAACTCTAGAATCATGTGTAACTCATGCACACACAAACACATGTGCACCATGGCAGACCTGATCGCATTGTTGTTTTAACTATAACACTAGTTTTAATCCATTAAAGGGCATTAGAGAAGTGACAAGTGATATTTGTTCTCTCTTCACACCTCCTCATCACTTCTCTTTTCTTTTCTTTGCCTTGCATTTCTGGGTTGCTTCCTCTTTCTAAATTTGTAATTCAGAAATCTGATATGAAATATAAATCTCACCTTTTTTTTTTTTTACCCGCTAATGTGTTTCACTCGGAGAAATGAAGGGAAATAAAGCTGCCTAATTTAGCTCCCCATCAAAAAATGTTAACTATTTAAGCTTGCAGGAAGTTGAAAAAAGTAAAAGTTTTACCAACTGTAGATACAAACTACAGATTATTTATAAGATTTGACATTAAACATAATTTTTTGTGTTTGTACTATACTTCATTATTCAACAGTATAGACATTTGTGGGTTGTTTAAATTCACATGTGGGTAAAATATGGACAAACCCAATGTAACTTGAACCAGTGGCTGAGTTTGTCCTTATTTTTTTACAAAATTCAGCATTTTTCGAAGTATATGTTAACCTAACATTATATTTTGTTACGTTAAGTCAAGTTATGCTACATTAAGTGGTTATGTTACATTAAGTTATGTTAAGTTACTTTACGTTATGTTAAGTTACTTAAAGTTACGTTATTTAGGTTGTTATGTTAAGTTACGTCAAATTTTGTTACGTTGTTATGCAATATTGGTTGTTATGTTATGTTATGTTATGTTATGTTATGTTATGTTATGTTATGTTATGTTATGTTATGTGAAGTTACGTTAAGTTACAATAAGTTATGCTACGTTATGTTAAGTTATGCTACGTTGTGTTAAGTTACGTTAAATTATGATATTTTGGTTGTTACATTACGTTATGCTAAGTTGTTACGTTAAGTTATGTTACATTAAGTTATGGTTAATTACGTTATTTTGGTTGTCAAGTTACATTAAATTAGGTTATGTTGTTCTGTTACATTACGTTACGGTAAGTTATGTTATTTTGGTTGTTAAGTTATGTTACGTTATGTACTGTGAAGTTATGCCACATTAAGTTGTTAGTTACTTTAAGTTATGTTAGTTTGGTTACTAAGTTACTTTATGTTATGTTACATTAAGTTATGCTATCTTATGTTATTTTGGTTGTTAAGTTACGTTATGCTATTTTACATTAAGTTATGATAAGTTATGTTATTTTGTTTGTTATGTTACGTTAAGTTACGCTGAGCTATGTTACATTAAGTTATGATAAGTTATGTTATTTTGTTTGTTATGTTACATTAAGTTACGTTGAGCTATGTTACATTAAGTTATGGTAAGTTACATTATTTTGCTTGTCAAGTTACATTAAATAAGGCTATGTTGTTCTGTTACATTAAATTACGGTAAGTTATGTTATTTTGGTTGTTAAATTATGTTACGTTATGTACCGTTTAGTTATGCTACATTAAGTTATGTTACGGTATGTTATGTTAGTTTGGTTATTAAGTTAAGTTATGTTAAGTTATGTTATTTTGGTTATTAAGTTATGTTATGCTATGTTACATTAAGTTATGGTAACTTATATGTTATTTTGATTGTTAAGTTACGTTACATTAAGTTATAATGTTAAGTTGTAACGTAGTGTTACGTTAAGTTACATTATGCTATGTTACATTAAGTTACGGTATGTTATGTTATTTTGATTGTTAAGTTACATTACTTTTTGCTATGTTACATTAAGTTATGGTAAGTTATATTGTTTTGATTGTTAAGTTATGTTGTTACGTTACATTAAGTTGTTATGTTAAGTTGTTACGTTGCATAACATTACTTTGGTTGTTACGTTGGTATGTTAAGTTACGTTAAATAAATTATGTTAAGTTGTTACGTTAAGTTACGTTATGCTCTGTTACATTAAGTTATGGTAAGTTATGTTATTTTAATTGTTAAGTTACGTTAAGTTATGTTACATTAAGCTATTACGTTAAGTTGTTACATTGTGTTACGTTAAGTTATGGTAAGTCATGTTAATTTTGGTTGTTATATTGGTATGTTAAGTTACGTTAAATTATGTTAAGTTATGTCACCTTAAGTTACATTAAATTACGTTAAGTTATGTTATTTTGGTTATGTTACATTAAGTTAAATTATAGAATATTTAGAAATTATATTATATTATATTATATTATATTATATTATATTATATTATATTATATTATATTATATTATATTATATTATATTATATTATATTATATTATATCAGAAATGTAAATAAAACAGCGTAAATTTTATTGGTATAATATAGAACTTTATTATTATTATTATTATTATTTTCCTATAACCTATGGGATAAAGTAATTCTATTTTGATATTAATATATTCCTTTTCTTGTCATTTGTTCTAGTTTTTCAGTGTGCCCTGACCTCAGTGTGTGTGTGTGTTCGTCCATGTGCTTTAGGCCGTTGTGAATCTGACAGAGGCGTTCACCTCCAGGAGCTCAGATCTGCACCCCCGCAGTGGAGGAAGCGGCCCCGAGGAAAGGCCTCATGCTGGAGGCTCAGGGGCCCCGCGGCTCCCCAACAATCACACTTCTTGGAAGATTCCTGGAAGCTTCACTGATTAACCATTCATCTTTTTTCACGACAGCCAGCATGAACGTCACATTCACTATGAAAAAGAGTGAGTTTTCCTTTTCTTTTTTTTTTGCACGTGCACATGACTGTGATACCCGTGCAACTGACTGGTTGAACAGCATTTTGCCACCTCAGAATGTAAAAAAAAAGTAATATATTGCGTAAAGCCGTTAACATGTCAACACAAGCTTCTATCATTCCTCTGTCAGCCTGAAAGCTTTTGCGCGGAAGAATCTTTGCGACACGATTGGACATTGTGGCAGTAAATCCACATAAATTCCATTAATGTTTAAAGACACTCGATCGGCTTCTTTGCCTAATTAACCTCGCTGTGACTGAACTCTCATTATGCTCCGAGGGCACGAATAAAAGGGGGTTTAACATGCACAAAAGAATGAGGCTTCTGATGGTCAGGAAAGTGGATACAGGCTGACCTTTGGCCTTCGGGGGATTAGGCTTCATTAGGAGGCGACCCTAAAACCTCAGTCCACCCGTGTGCTCATCTCACTGGGATTACTGATCTTTGACCACAGGCTCTGTGGCCATTTACAAGCACGTTATCAACGTGTAGGGTGTGTGTGTGTTTGTACTGGTCTTAACTTTAAACAAGGCTCAAATACTAATGGTAAACATTTGATCTTTAACATTATGTGGCACTTTTAAAATAAAGGGTTGTATAATGGGGTTTTGTAGTGATTTATTTGAGGACATGTTTTTGTTCCTTAAACCTCAAAAGGACCATTTTCTATTTTTTTTTTTATTAAAAAAATGAAAATTAGTATGAAGGACTTTTTTTTCTGCATCTGAAAGATTCCACATATGTTAAAGTTCTAAATGGAACCATTAATTCCAATAAAGAACCAAAATAGTGTAATTATGTTGGCTGTTTAGTTGTGTATATGATTGGATACCAAAATATTGCAAAATGTAAAAACTGCATATAAACATGGACCAGGATTATGGTAGTTAACTATAACTGCCACTAATAATACTATAAATACCACTAAGCATTAAATTAATACACATTTCGGGTATATAGAAACACAAAAATGTTTTAAAACAATTGAAATAAATAAATATATATATATGTATATATATATATATATATATATATATATATATATATATATATATATATATATATATATATATATATATATATATATATATTATATAATTTTCACAACTTATATAATTCACAACTAATTTTGCTCTAAGTAATTAGTAATTACAGTATTGTATATCTTCACTGTAAAATGTACAGTAATTTTCACAATGCAACTTTAAAATACAGTAACATACCGCATAATTGTTCTACAGTAAAATACAGTTTATGTTACAGGTAAATACATGTTGGCGTAGCCATTTAAAAAAAAATAACAATGCACTGTTAACAATGTTCTGTAGAATCTACAGTAACTTACTGTAAATCAATTACAGCAAAATTACTGTATTTACATTTACAGCACAACTTATCTTGCTCTTTGTATTTACAGTAATGCATGTCTTTACTGTAAAATGTACAGTAATTTTAACAGTGCACCTTTAAAATAGAGTAACATACTGTATAATTGTCCTACAATAAAATACAGTTCATATTACAGTTAAATACTGTGTCATTTACAAAAATCATTTATAGTGCACTATTAACATTGTTCTGTGTAATCTACAGTAACTTACTGTAAATCAATTACAGAAAAAATACTGCATTAATATTTACAGTTCAACTTATCTTGCTCTATGTGTTTACAGTGTTGTATATATTTACTGTAAATTATACAGTAATTTTCACAATGCAACTTAAAAAAAACAAAAGCTACTGCTGCTGCATAACTGTCCTTTTAGTAAAATACTGTCATTTAACAAAATCGTTAATAGTGCACTGTTAACAAGGTCCTGTAGAATCTACAGTAAATTACTGTAAATCAATTACAGCAAAAATACTGTATTTACATTTACAGCACAAGGTATTTTGCTCTGTGTATTAACAGTGTTGCATATCTTTACTGTAAAATATACAGTAATTTTCACAATGTAACTTTAAAAAGCAATAACCTTCTGCTGCTGCATAACTGTCCTACAGTAAAATACAGCTCATATTACAGTTAAATACTGTGTAATTTACAAAAATCATTTATAGTGCACTGTTGACAATGTCCTTTAGAATCTACAGTAACTTACTCTAATTCAATTACAGCAAAAATAGTGCATTTACATCTAGGCATTTAGAGTCTTGTGTATCACCACTGTAAAATGCACTGTAAAAGAGTACTTTTAAAATGCAACTTTAAAAAACAGTAACATACTGCATAACGGTCAAAGTAAAATACAGTACAGAATAGAGTTAAATACTGTTTTTATTTACAAAAATCGTTAACAGTGTAATTATGTTTGGTGACCAAACTCTTATTTTAACTGTTAAATGCACATACAGTATATTCATTGTCTATGTTCACTGTTAACTAAACATTAACTTTAAAAAGTATATAATGTTTTATTTATTCTTATTGTCAAGAAAATGTTTCTTAAATAAAGTAAATAGAAATAATAATAGAAAATAATAAAAAACAACAAATTATGAAATTAATTAAAACTGTATGTACACGCTAATACTCACCCCAAAAAATGCTGCTAAACCACCAAAGCAAATAATATTTCAATAAAAATCATATTTACTCAATACTAAAATAACATTGATGTCTATAAATAGTTTACTTCATAAATTGTCCTTAAGCAGAAATGTTGTAAGTTGTTATGTGCATTTGGTAATTAACGCATTTGAATTAAATCCTAAATAGTATTTTTTGTAAAACATGCTCAAGTAATCTTTCATTTACACTGTAGAAAGATATTTTTTACACTGTAGGCAGGGATCTGGGGTGTGTTGAGAGTAAATCATTATGCACTTAAATTGGAATTAAGATAAAGCCACTTTGTTTCAGAATTGCAGGGAAGTTGCTTTTAATTCTTTTAAACTGTTAATCGCTGTGACAATGAGCTTTAGTTGATTCTGAGCTGATAAGATTATGTTCTAGGCTATTGTATTAAAGAGATAGTTCAACTAAACATGAAAATCTCCTTACCATTTACTCATACTCAAGTGGTTCTGAACATTTATGAGTTCCCTTTTTCCGTTAAACACAGTAGAAGATAATCTGTAGAATGTTGAGGGGAAAAACTGCCATTGACATCCATTGTAGGAACAAAATATACTATGGAAGTCAGTGGCTGTTTTTGTCTAACATTCTTCAAAATATCTTCTGTTGTGTTCATCAGAAGAAAGAAACTCTGTTAGGTTGGGAAAGGATGTGTAAATGATGACAGTTATAATTTTTGGGTGAACTGTCTCTTTAAAACCATACATTTCATCTACCTGCTGAATCAGTAAAACACTCAGTGAATGATCCATATCTGTATTATCAAGATGAAGACTTACATTACCAATCATAACATCTGTTCTTGAGAATCATTACATAACATTATGACCTGGACTGTAAAAACTACACTGAAATTTACAGTAACTTACTGGGAATTTTGGTTGCCAGTAGAACTGTATATTCACAAGCACATTGTAAATAAATAATTACAATTGTGCTGTATTTTTACATTATTATATTTTTTTTACTTACAGTGTTTTTGTAACCATAATTTCCAGTGAGTTACTGTAAATATGACAGTAAAATGTAATTATTTGTTTATAGTGTGTTTGGTAATTTACAGTCTTACAGACAACCAAAATTGCCGGTGCATTATTGTAAATTTGACAGTAAATTGTAATTAATTAACAATCTTCATATTTGCATGCATACTTGCAACCAAAATTGCAAAATAAGTTACTGTCATTTTGTCAAATTGTAATTTTTTTATTTTGTGGTGCGCTTGTTAATTTATATTCTTATTGGCAACCAAAATTGCCAGTAGGTTATTGTAAATTTGACAGTAAATTGTAATAATTTACAGTGCGCTTGAAAATTTTGTTTTATTGGCAACCAAATCTACCAGTAAGTTACTTATAACTTTTACAGTAAATTATAATTGATTAACAATGTGCTTGTAAATTTACACTCTTACTGGCAACCAAAATTGCCAGTAAGTTACTGTAAATTTGACAGTAAAATGTAATAATTTACAGTGCGCTTGAAAATTTAGTTTTACTGGCAACCAAAATTCCCAGTAACTTACAGTAAATTTGACAGTAAAATGTAATTATTTATTTATAGTGTGTTTTGTTAATTTACAGTCTTACTGACAACCAAAATTGCCAATATGTTACTGTAAATTTGTCAGTAAATTGTAATCATTTACAGTGCATTTGAAAATGTACTGTTTTATTGCAATCAAAACTGCAAGTTAGTTGTAAATTTGACAGTAAATTGTAATTAATTAACAATGTTCTTATTTACTTGCAACCAAAATTGCCAATAAGTTACTGTCAATTTTACAGTAAATTGTTATTATTTATTTACTGTGCACTCATTAATTTACAGTCTTACTGGCAATCAAAATTGCCAGTTAGTAACTGTAAATTTGACAGTAAATTCTATAATTTACAGTGCGCTTGAAAATTTAGTTTTGTTGGCTACCAAAATTGTCAATAAGTTACTGTAAATTTTACAATTCATTTTAACAGTGTATTTCATCAGATGAAAATTAAATAGTGGACAATTTTTGTGATGTTCTTAAGACAGTCCCATTTTAATTTAGTTATATTTCAGTGGGGAAAATAAGTATTGAATGTATCATTATTTTTCATTGGAGGAATATTTCTAAATGAGCTGCAGACTTGGAATTAAACCAAAAATTTGGTAAAAACCCGAACGATAAAAGCATAAAAATATTTAAAAAAAAAAAATCAGAAAGTACTGAACTACTGAAACTTATTTAATACTTCATATAATTTGCTTTTTTTGGTGATGAGAGCTTAAAGACACTTCTCATATGAAGAATGAAATCACAGGCATTGCTCAGGTGTGAGTTTCTCACAGACTTCAACAGTGTGTAAAAATCTTGATGGTTCTGTGGGCCTCGTCTATCAAGATTTCAGCTGCTGTCTGGGCTTTCACTGCCTTTCTATACCTCCCTTTCTTCATGTGTTTAATACTTTTTTCTTGTCTCATTTCATTTTATGACACATAACTTCATTTGTAATAAAATTAGATTTGTTTTCTTTTTAAATATGGATTTCTTTGGTTGTTACTAACATCCAAGGAAAATTTCAAGTCAAAGCACCTTTAGAAATATGTTTTCTGAGAAAAATGGTGACGTGTACAATACTTATTTCCCCGCTGTATGTATTTCAGAGTGTAGTATGATATATAGTGAGAGAAAATGTTTGATTCAATTTTTTTCAGTGGTTATTGAATTGTGTCAAGCAATTGCTTTATGACAGGTAGTTAGAAAGGGAGAGGTTGTGAAAGCTTTTGATAAGATTGCAAAACAACATGCAACCGATGAATCATGCGCAATAATGTGCATAAATAGGTCAATTGTGATTACATGTTTTGCTTATGGAAGTAATTGCCCTGAAGCTTTTAGGGATACATTTGGTCAAATGACTCTCTCTATCATGATACTGTTGTTCAGTGAATCAAAATACTTAGAACAATTGCTTTGTTTTGTTTTCAGTGATTTGTTTCAAGGTCAGCAGGGTTCATTGCTGTTTTATATGAACAAAAACTAATGAACTTTCTTTATAATATATTTTGTTCATACAGGTTTTCACAATGAAAGGGTTTGAGTATATGATGACATGATTTACATTTTTTGGGTGAACAATACTTATTTAAAACCCCAACTTTTTACTTATGTAAAAGCTAGGGATGCTTCGATCAGGATTTTTGCAGCCGTTACCGAATACCAAATCCTTTTCATGGTGATCGGCCGATACTGAAAATCGATTCTGATGCTTCAAGCTTTATAATGCGTAAAGCACATTTTCAGTCTAAGTATGGACTTAAATAGAGATCTTGCCTTACCTAAGAGAATAAATTAAAGATGTTGCATGCAATTCCTTAAACACGTCACTTATAACCATTTAGTGTGGACATGTCATGGTCAGAAGCAGCTTTACAGAACAAAATAGATAAAACAGATTTAAAATTTGGCAAGAAAAATCACTAATAAAGCGATCTGAAAACATTGCAAATCACAGAAGAAGAATTCAACATGTCTCAGGAAGTTTGGAGTGCATAAAAAGTTAAAATGGACATCTATAAATTCATTCCTTCTTTACTAAGGCCCCGTTTACACTAGTGCGTTTTAGTTTTAAAACGGCGTTGTAGAATGAACACGATCCGCGTCCACACTCGCGTTTTACCCAGCGTTTCTGAACAGCTCTCCGTCCACACCAAAACGCTGAAAACGCACATCACGTGACCACACAGACACTCTCGGGCAAGCGCTCCAGCATTTCTACCCAGATGAGAGCTCTGCTTGTCGGACTGCTCATCAAGCATCTCCCGCTGGATCTAATTTCACTATATTTGCTAAACGTGATATTTCATTCATGTTGTTGTCTTTATCTAACGACATAGGCCAATTCCCTGACTTTGGTCATTGGAATCTATTAAGTTACTTGTTCACGGGTAACATGTTTTGGTTAAGCGCAAAGATAAGTTAATGATTAATCCAGGTACATTGACTGATCGCTTGCCTTTATTTCCTACAATGTATAAACTTATTGTATGCTTTATAATTATCGATTATTAAAACTGATATTCAGCAAAAGAGAGGGTGTGTTTCGTATTTTCACTGAAATTGAAAGGAGGCAGTTGTTATAGGCTCCGTTTTGTTATAAATATCCACACAGTGAAGATGACGCTCATATATGCAGCACGACGCCTCAACATTTCTGCTGTCTGTTAAGTTGCTAATATTAAAATGAAAATAGGCAGTTCCTTAAATCATGTTTACATTTTATTGTTGAGAAAGTGAAACAACGTAGCCAAGGTGATGTGAATGAAGTTATAAAGTACACTGTTCCCTTTGAAGATTTACCCGTGTCCTAAGTATGTTTTCCATATCAAACTGAAAAGGGGGAGACTGCAGTCTTGATCAAACTTGCGAAATCTTAACTTACAAGAAGAGGATGCGAGACTAAACTGTGTGTGGGCTACTTAATATTGAGGAAAAGCCCCAATCAGATAGGCGAACGTTTGCAGCCCCGCCTCCGTTTTCAGATGTCTCCGTCTTTCCCCATCCACACTGAGACGGAGCAGCAGCATTTTAGAATGGAAACGGCCTTTCCAGCGTTTTCGAAAAGCTCCATTTTCGGCGCTCGAGAACTCCGGCGTAGTGTGGACGGATGGCGTAACCGTAGCAAAACTTATGCGTTTTCAAACTAAAACGCACTAGTGTAAATGGGGCCTAAGAGGAAATAAACAGGTCCTGGGCTTGACATTAACTTTTTTGATCACCAGCCACTGTGGCTAGTAGTTTTCCATTGTTACTAGCCACTCGCCATTTTCACTAGCCACTAGCCATGATGCAGCGCACATGGGTAATGTAAGGCCAATTAATAATCTGTTCAAAGAATGGTTAAAGTGAAAGCAACAATAACTGCCGCTGCTTACAAAGAATTTTGAGCCCTTGAAGGACAGTGCATGCACGAGCATCGCACTAGTTTCGTTTCCAGGCATGGTTGCTTTGAATGAGGAAACGGCACAGGAGCTTTTAAACACTCGCACGCATCAAATCATCTGTGCGCGTGTAACCCCACCAGTCCTACGTCACCCAACCCATTCCAGGCTGGTATTGAACCGGCGACCTTCCGCATGGTAGTTGGTTGCTCTACCAAGGAGGCTAAAGCCTGTCGCGTCTGTTGCTAGAGCACCTTTAGAGGTCAGAGGAGGGAGGTTTACCTGAACAGCAACTACTAGCTGGCCTCCGTTACACTTACTCCCCTAAACTTCACCCATACGGGTCACGGCACCAATGTGACCCAACCGCTCCTACGCTCCGAGCTGGTATCGAACCAGCAACCTTCCGCATGGGAGTCGGTCAGAGGTCAGAGAAGTGAGGTTTACCTGCACAGCACCTGGCCTCCGTTACATGCGCGACACTAAAGCCCTCGTCAGTGATTGAGGAAAGCCTGTCTCTCTGTGCATGTGATCCTCTTATTCATTATTCACCTGCTTTCTTTTGCTACTGCGAAAAGCTGTTTTTGTCAGTCGTGCTGCTTCTAGATTCTAAGATCACATTTGGTCATAAACTAACAGTCTAATCTGTAGTGACGACGAGCCAGCACTAGCAATTTAAAAATTAGTTTCAGTTAGCCAAAGTGGCTAGTGGGAGTGGCTGTCTGTGGGTGTGGTGTTAATGTAAAGCTCTGAATAGGTCCACAAACTACTGCATATTAAAATAAGTAAATACAAGAAGTTATACTATTAAATATTCAAGTTAAAACTCTTTTAGTTTTTTTTTTCTTTCTAATTTTTCCAGCCAGGATTTAATGAACTTGAAATATTGTTGAAAACAGAACATTCACTTCTGATATGTTAAAAGATTTCAATTCTTATGTGTCCTCTGCTTGTAAACTCAGTTTGCAAACAAACATTTGTGATCAGTTCATGAGATCGGCCAGATTGGCGAGTACTGATCGAGTCATTAAATTTGATTATAAGCCAATACCGATCTCTGGCTGATCAATCAGAGCAAGTACTTTGTAACTGCTTTCAGGTTGTTCAGACACATTATATCATGGCTTGTTGTTTTAAAAAAATGCTTGACAAATTAAACCATTTAGGTTTTAAAATTAGTTTAAAAGTCCCGTAAAGTGCTTTGAAAGATGCATTTTATTTGATGTTTGACGTAATCTCAACTGAAACATAGAGAGAGGGCGGGACATAGTGTAGCCTCTCCTTTTTATGAAAGCATCTTGAAGGAGGCGAAAAAATTAAATTAATTCATTTATTCATTTTCTTTTCTGGTTAGTCCCTTTATTAATCAGGGGTTGCCACGGCGCAATGAACCGCCAACTTATTCAGCATATGTTTTACACAGAGGATTCCCTTCCAGCCGCAACCCATCACTAGGAAACACCCATACACTCTTGCATTCACACACATACACTATAGTCAGTTTTAACTCATTAAATTCACAATTGAGTCTTTAGACTGTGGGGGAAACCGGAGGACCCGGAGGAAACCCACGCCAACACTGGGAGAATATGCAAGCTCCACTCAGAAATGAAAAACTGACCCAGCCGAGGCTTGAATCAGCGACCTTCTTGCTGTGGGGCGATCGTGCTACCCACTGCAAGAAGGTCGCTTCCTCCAGAAAAAAAGAAAAAATAAATTAGTTAAAAAATGTATTTTAGTTTAATGGGACCTTTAAATTAGCAAAAAACCTCTGACTGGGTGGAACCCTCAGCTACAAAAATCTATAGAGCAGCTCTGAATTTTATTAAAATCTGTACAAAAGGCTGAGACGTAAAGATACATTTCTTCACCTTCCACTTAATTCAAATGAGTTTTTTTTTCTTCTGTGACACACAAAGATGATATTTTGAAGACTTTTGGAAACAAATATTATACCATGATGAATATCAGCCCCATTTTCCATGCTCAAGTTAGCAATTAAAAATCTAAAATTATTTAAATAAAGCATAAATGCTATTCATTCTTCTATTAATTTACATTTAGTTAAAACTTTTATTTAGTTAAGACTGAGTTTGACTGAACTACTCGATTGAAAGATGTACTTCAAGAAGTTTGTTATTTGTTCAAACTATTTATTTAAAATGAGCTGAAACGACACAGGGGTGGCGCAGTGGGTAGCGATGTCGCCTCACAGCAAGATGGTCGTTGGTTCGAGCCTCAGCTGGTTTCTATGTGGAGTTTGCATGTTCTCCCCATGCTCGCGTGGGTTTCCCCCGGGTGCTCCATTTTCCCCCATGCGTTATAGGTAAATTGAGCAAGCTAAATTGTCTGTAATGTATGTGTGTGAATGTTTCCCAGTGATGGGTTGCAGCTGGAAGGGCATCTGCTGCGTAAAACATGTGCTGGATAAGTTGGCGGGTTTTTCTGCTGTTGCGACCCCAGAATAATAAAGGGACTAAGCCGAAAAGAAAATGAATGAATGAATAAAAAGTCTTTTTTGGGACAACTCAATTGTTTTAAGTTCAATCTACTTAAATTTGTAAAAACTGAAGTAACTTAATTCCTTCATGCTGTCCCAACACAAAGCGATTGTGTGGAACACAGCATATTTTGCAGTCAAAGGGTGACAATTTCAAGTCAGTTGAACATAATGCAATCATGTTCAAATGAGAAATCGCCACAATGACATTCATTTAGAATGAATTATTTAGGTGAAGAGAGTAGCCATTGACTTCCATTGTATTTTCTTCTCGCACCACAGAAGTCAATGGCTTCCCGTTTCCAACATTCTTCAGTTTATCTTCTTTTGTGCTCAACAGAAGAAAGAAACTCATTAAGGTGATTAAATCATTGATTTTTGATTGAACAACCCCTTTAAGTAAATGTGTTTGTTCCAAATGGCCTCTTTGAGATGCTCTCTATTGCAAGCTGAGTTTAGTTGTGGTGTTTTCTAATGGTGGTTGTGAGCGCAGGGTAGATGTGCTGGGGAATTGCCTAACTTTAGCCCTGTGGTTTGTGCGTGGTGTGTCTTCATAAATCATGCGCTGAACACACACATGCATTGATCTCAAACCGTCCCCAAAATACTTTCCCAGCTCCACACATGCATCAGGGTGATGGTGGTCTTCAACCAGGCCCAGAGGGTGAATCCCAGCCTCAAACCCAAACCTCACACCTGTCCTTGTCCAGCAATGCCAAATCCTCACGCGTCGGGAAACGTGTCCATTTCACCGGCTGTTTGGGATTTTTGTGCCGAGCCCTCGAGCGCTTCACTGACAGCTACTTTTTAAAAAGTGTTTTCAGAAAACTGAATGTCTCAAAAACTAATTTATGTGTCAATCACTTACATAATTCCCAAGAAATACCTCGTTGTCAATTATTTTTGTCCAAAATGCTTTCATAAGTGAAACTTTTGGGTTTTAAGTAATAAAAATGTTTTTCTACTTAACGTTTTTGTCATGTTTTGTGTACAAATGTCTGAAAATTCTTAAATCAAGAAGCATTTTGCAGACAAGTAAAAAATATATATATATTTTTAGAATTAATATTTCAAAATTAACTGAGTTTTTTCCAAAAATCAAGCAAACAAGTAATCTGCCAACAGGATAAGCAAAAAGCTAAAACAAGATTAGTTTGCTTATCCCATTGGGAGATTAGTTTAAAAAAAATTTCAATTAATTTTGACTTAATATTTCTGAAAACAGGACAATCATTTTTGCTTGTCTAAAAAATGCTTCTTGATTTAAAGATTTAAAAAAAAATATTTGGACTAGAAACAAACAAAAAAAAAACAAGAGATGCAACGATTAACCGATTTCACTATTGAATAATCTTAAAGGCACCTCAACAGCATGGTACAGAACAAAACTGCTGCCACTAAACAAAGTTATGCCAACTGTGCGCTAGTTTAATGTTTCGAGCTTGTACACAATATGCACAAACACTTGATTAAAGGCTTATTTTAACTATGGCTGAGGCTATAACTAAGGGCCATTCATATATCCCATCTTTTTTACGCATATTGGCAGCGGCGTGCAGATGGCACGCAAGCGGCCGATAGACTCACGCAGGGGCGCCGCTAGTAATAATAAAATACAATTAATAGGTACACTGTAAAAAAATCTGTAATTTTACGGTTTATTTCTGGCAGCTCTGGTGCCGGGAAAAAAAAAACTTAAAATAACGGACATTAAATTACAGAAATTTACCAGAAATTTTTATTTAAGGAAATTTCTATAATTTATTGTCCTATATTACACTGAACATTTCTGTAATTTAATATCCGTTATTATACAGTACATTTCTGTAGTTTAATTTCTGATATTATACGGTAAATATCTGTTATTTAATATCCATTATTATACGTTAAATATCTGTAATTTAATATCTGATATTATCTGGTACATTTCTGTAATATAATATTCATTATTATACGATACATTTCTGTAATTTAATATCTGATATTATACGGTAAATTTCTGTAATTTAATATCTAAAATTATACGGTACATTTCTGTAATTTAATATCTGATATTATACGGTAAATATCTGTAATTTAATATCTAATATTATACGGTAAATTTCTGTAATTTAATATCTGATATTATGCTGTAAATTTCTGTAATTTAATATCTGATATTATACGGTAAATTTCTGTAATTTAATATCTAATGTTATACGGTAAATATCTGTAATTTAATATCTAATATTATATGGTAAATTTCTGTAATTTAATATCTGATATTATACGGTAAATATCTGTGATTTAATATCTGATATTATACAGTAAATTTCTGTAATTTAATATCTGATATTATACAGTAAATTTCTGTAATTTAATATCTAATGTTATACGGTAAATATCTGTAATTTAATATCTAATATTATACGGTAAATATCTGTAATTTAATATCTAATATTATATGGTAAATATCTGTAATTTAATATCCGATATTATATGGTAAAGTTTTGTAATTTAATATCTGATATTATACGGTACATTTCTGTTATTTAATGGGCATTGTTTCACTTTTTTTCCAGCAACCCAGCTGCCAGAAATAAACCGTAAAATTACAGATTTTTTTGTGTAATGTAATAAGTAACATATATAATTCTCATTCATTTCTGGCCACAGCTGTATCCCTTCTAGCAACAACTCATATTTAATCCAACATTGGGTTACAAAAGCCACATTTTTTATGTAACTACTTGTTTTTGAGCTTCCAGAAGTGTCGTTCTCATAATACTTGATATATTGCTCAAAAGAAATGTTTCCTTAACATTAACACAACCAATAAGAGTGCAAATAAGTGAAGAGCTGATTTATTAGTAACTGAACTTGCTATTCTGCTACTAAAGAAGCTTTCATTTGGTATAAACTTAAATGAATAAAAGTGACATGAGACTAGATGCCTTTTCTCACCATGGTCATTTTCTAGCATCTTTATTTCACCTTTTCAGAACAAAAAGGAACTTTGGCATAAATATAGAATTTTCATAACATAAATTTTAAATCATTAAATGGGATGCTAGCGCTTTCTGTCCTCTCCAGCATGAATTATTATAACGAATGAAAGTGCGTGTGTGACCTTTATGGTCAAGAGTGTTTAAAGAGGTTGTTTCAGCTCTTAAATCTGCTTTCATGTCTTAATGACAGTAGGAAGGCAGTGGAATGTCTCTGGCAAACATGGCTCCTGTCTCTTGTCACCTTCCTGTGAGGGAACATATGGCCAGAGACACGTCAGTGTGATGAAAGCAAACACAACAGTGTCAATCCACATCAGACCGACAGGCCGAAACCCAAACACTGATAAATACACTTTCACACAGGCCGCAAAATAGTTTGTTGGGTGCGTTTCAGCTATTATGATGATTGCGTAAGCTTTGGCAATTTTAAATCTTAGAAATATAGGTTCATATAGGCTTTGATGGTGCATTAAGAAGAGTTTACATCCTCATTATAGTGGAAGTAATTTAAACAGTTCTTTTAAAGCATTAGTTCACCCAAATATAAATATTCTGTCGTAATTTACTCACCCTAGAGTTATTCCAAACCAGTTTAAGTGTTTTTTTTTTTTTTAAGATATTGTAAAGAATGTTGCACTACAAAAAATAAAAACTTCATTCATTAATTTTCTTTTCAGCTTAGTCACTTTATTAATTAGCGGTCTTCACAGCTGAATAATCGCCAATTTATCCAGTATATGTTTTACAAACCGGATGCCCTTCCAGCCGCAACCCAACACTGGAAAAACACCCATACAATCTTGCATTCACATACATACAATTTGGGCAGTTTAGTTCATTCAATTCACCTATAGCGCATTTCTTTGGACTGTGGGGGAAACGGGAGCATCCGAAGGAAACCCTCGCCATGATGAACATGCAAACTCTACACAGAAATGCCAACTGACCCAGCTGGGGTTCGAACCAGCGACATTTTGCCGCGATCATGCTACCCACTGTGGCACCGTGGCACCCCAAGTTAACTTAAAATTTTAGATCGACCGGCTGCAAAGAAAATTTGAGTTTATTTAACTTCAGTGGTTACAATTGTGCCAAATAATGTTTTAAGTTGAGTTAACTTCAATTTTTTAAAGTAACTGGCTGTAAAGAAAATGAGAGTTTATTTAACTTCAGTTTCAAATGACTAATAATTTTTGTGACTTTTTTTGAGTTGACTGAAAAGACTGGTTTAAGTCAAGAATACTTTATGGAATAAGTAGATTTAACAACTTTAACAAAAATAATTTGGCACAAATAAAAAAAAAAAACTCAAAATTCCTTTGCAGCCGGTTGCTTTAAAATCTGTAAAGTGAACTCAACTTTTTATTTTTTATAGTGTGGAAACCCTCGACTTTCTACAAACCAGTTAGATTTTTTAAAAGATATTCTGAAGAATGTTCCAAACTGGTTTGCATTTGAAAAAAAGATATTCAGAGGAATGTTGGAAAACTGTAACAATTGACATTTACACCGGAAATACAAATGGAAGTCAATGGTAACAGGTTTTCAACAGTCTTCAATTTATCTTCTTTTGTGTTCAATAGAACTAAAGAAAGTGCTTTAGAACAAGTCCAGTGTGAGTAAATGATGACAGATTTTTTTTTAATTCTCGAATGAACTAACCCTGTAATAACTAATCTCTTTTTTATTCTAATACTTTTATATATTTCCTAGTCTTCCATTTTCCCACAACACACATACCTGTATTGAACAACATTTTAACACAGTACATAACATACACTCCATAAAGAAAGAGGGAGAAAAAATAGTAAATAAAAAAAATTAATAAATAAATAAAAATAAAAACAAAAATAAATAAATAAATGCACGCATACATACATACATACATACATACATACATACATACATACATACATACATACATACATACATACATACATAAATACATGCATACATACATACATACATACATACATACATACATACATACATACATACATACATACATACATACATACATACATACATAAATAAATAAATAAGGAAATTGAGGATAAACTTTCCCTTAGGATATAATAACCCCTAAGCATTCACTGTAGCATAGAAGCCTAGCATAAAACTTTTGTGTAGAGCCCCGGATGGTGCATTTAAGGTCCTCGCGTTTAAGATATGATAACACTTCTAATATCCAGTGTTTTGCGGGATGGTGGGTTTGATCCAACTGAGACAGATCAGGCGTCTGGCCAATAATGAAGAGAAAGCAATGATTTCTACATGATAAGCTGATAGGTGCATTTCTTCTGGCACTGCACCAAAAATTGAAGTCAAAGGATCATGATCCATATCTTTGTTACATATAGATGAAAATGTTCAACAACCGTTCTCTAAAAGAGTCCGTGCAAATAATGGTTGTTCTGTGGTATCACTGTGGGATATTTTTTTTAACTCACTGAACAAACCTGATAGGCAAAAGATGATTTGTCTGGATAGGTGGAAGCACTAGAGAGATGGTTGTGATTGTTTGAGTAAACAGATGTTTATCTTTGTTATTATCTTTTTCTATCCTGCAGGATCAGACCTGAGGCCGTTCCCAGTGTCACTGGTGGGCTGAGGGTTAAAGATGAAACTCTCTGGAATCTCTGTCAGGACGTTTTACACCTTCCTATGCTGAAGAGCCTCAGGATGCCAGCATGACATGCACTGACATGTGTGTGCTCATCCACAGATGATGCAAGGTAACACTTACCACATTAATGCTGGCAATTAAATCAAGAAGAGAAAAAACTATCTGAAATCCTTAAGAAATCTAGAGATAGGGGCGGCACGGTGGATCAGTGGTTAGCACTGTTGCCTCACAGCAAGAAGGCCGCTACTTCGAGTCTCAGCTGGGTCAGTTGGCATTTCTGTGTGGAGTTTGCATGTTTTCCCTGTGTTGGTGTGGGTGCTCTGGTTTCTCTCACAGTCCAAACACATGCGCTATAGGTGAATTGAATAAGCTAAATTGGCTGTTGTGTATGAGCATGAATGTGAGAGTGTATGGGTGTTTCCCAGTGATGGGTTGCAGCTGGAAGGCTGTGTAAAACATGTGCTGGATAAGTTGGTGGTTCATTCCGCTGTGGAGACCCCTGATGAATCAAGGGACTAAGGTGAAGGAAAGTGAAAGAGATCATGCAGAATGTGTACTTTAGTACTAATAAACAGCCTTAATAATGTTAATGATTGGCAGGTAATAAACTAAAGTGTCACGGCATTTTCTGCTTTTAGATCTTGTCTTTCTGGTAACGCTCTGGCTTTGACCCGCCTGGTCTCTTTAGCACCTTTCCGTCTACAACTTGAGCCCGTTTGAGGGGCCGGTTGTCTAGATGACAGCACATTTACATATTTAAAGGGTGAATGGAGACTTGACAATGCAGATTGTCAGGAGACAAGCTTTGCTTTCATTCTCTCCAAAGCATCCATGACCCAACAGGTTTATGCACAAAAGATGAAAGAGGGCTAAGTGATGGAGGTCTAAAACCCGTTCTGACACTTGTTGCAAAACAGTCAGCTCTTTGGCCTGGTCTTGCTTGGTATTCGGAGAAAAGCAATAAAGGTCACTTTAACCCTGTGGTGCTCTTTGGTCATTTTTCAATGGAATTCTTTCTTTTTTTTTAACTTCATCTGAATGGCAGGGAACTTAAAAGGTTAAATGGAACTGAAGACAATAATACACCCGTGTTCTTTGCAATCATAAACTACCCGATTGGAAACAAATGGGAGAATAATTTAAGTAAAGTAAAGAACTTTTATTGTCATTGTAGTTATACAACGAAATTTGTTTGGTAACTCACAGAGACCAGCAGCAATGTAAAAAGAGAGAAAAACAAACAGAATCTGGCAGGAATGTTAAGAAATGTAGGTAATCACACGCATATATTTTGTAAATGTTTGAAGATACTTGCATTTTGGCAAGGGGTAAAGATTGAGATAATGATGCAGTTAGATTTACCTTTTACTTTCTTGGTTGAAGAGATACCTCAGGATTTATATAATAATAACCAGAGATATATATTAGGGATGTCCCGATCAGGTTTTTTTAGCCTCAAGTCTGAGTCTTTTGATTTTGAGTGTGTACCGATACCGAAACCCGATCCGATATTTCTATAATACATTAAAAAAAGAATAAAGAAGAGCGAAGAAACAGATCCAGGATGCTCCTTATTTTTTATTTAATTCACCTTATTTTAAAATGTTAAATCTCTATTAACAAACCGAGCACTTCTGTGAGGTAGCTTGAACAGTCAAGTAAGAAATAACACAAATTCTTCACTTTTGGACTTTAGTGCAACAATAAATATAAAAAAATTAAATATAAAAATAGCACTTCAACTTAAAATACCCAGCAGGCAATCCTAAGTTTACATATCTCACAGTTTGCTGTAGCAGTGTTGTCGTCATCAACTTTATAATACCTCCAGACCACAGACATACTCATGCTTCCATGTTCTACTTTGCCAGCTTTTAACCAATGATGTCTTTTCAACAAAGTAATGTCATGCTGCATGCGTTGCTTTTTCTGTGTGAATTTAGGAGATCTAACTCTGTGCCACAGCATAACTATAGATGTGCTAAAATAATAAGAATATATAATATACATATATACATATATATTTGAGTCCTGATTGGGAGGTAACATCTGATTTACATTGAGTCTAAAACCGTGTGATTGTGCTCGATTTCCAATTACATGATCAGATCTGGGCATCCCTGATATGTATACTACATATACTTTTACTAAGTGCAAAAAAAACAACAATAAATTGGATGAAGCTGCACCCTCCAACAATAGCACAGTGGATAGAATTTGATATATAGCATAGAAAATATGACTGCGTAATTTCAAATGAAATTGGATATTGGAAAACAAAAGATGGGCACTTGTTACTATGTATCTGAACATGGCAACAGGACACATGATGTATGTGTCTTTTTGTATTTGTTTTTATTTCCTGGTAGAGTTTATTAATCGTTGCTGTCATTGAATGTTTAGTTCGGTAAAATGTTTTCATTTTCAGAAAAAAAAAAAATTAAATGTTAAGGAATGAACCTCAAATTTGAAACAATGTTTAAATTAATATATATTACAAATAGTTTTTTATAAAGTATTTTTGCGTTATTCCTTTATTTAATAAAAATAAATATATATATATATATATATATATATATATATATATATATATATATATATATATATATATATATATATATATATATTAGGATTTTGATATTTTAGGGTGGTCTGCGTGTAAAATGGCTAACAACTATGGTTTAGAATTGATATTTGAACTTTATTATCTCTCTAATGTCTATTTTTTTTAATAACTTTTCAATTAATTTTGTATAATATAGAACTCTAACAATGCAGAAAAAAGGGAAAATATTAACAGAAAATATCAAATTTCTAACTTATATTCAATTAATCTTTATTTCTATAGCGCTTTTTGCACTGTAGATTGTCAAAGTAGCTTAACATAGAGGTTTTAGTAAACTAAAACAGTGTCAGTTCAGTTTTCAGTGCTGAAGTTCAGTTTAGTTCAGTGGGTATAAAACATAAAAATGTGATTAATTCTTTTGATGCAAAGCTGAATTATCAGCATCATTTCTCCAAGCTTCAGTTTTACATGACACATCGATTTACTGAGGAAACATGTCTTATTATAATGGATGAAAACAATGCTGCCATTGTTGGTTAACAGTGTTTTAAACTGAGGCAGCATTCTTTGTTTCATGAAATTATTCATGCAGCAGTGCAACTCTTCAAGTGCCAACTAGGGCAGTGAGTCAAACATTTATCCAGCATTTTTGAATACTAGTTTAGGATTTAACTTTCAAATATTCACGCACTAAACTGCACATGCAAATAGTCTATTGAGAAATTACAGAATCTCAGCCAGAGAGCTTTGACGGTTGTCTTGAGAAATACATTGTTTTAGCCATTACACTGAGATATGTTTCCTGATTTGATTTACTATGAAGTTTAGTAGTTTACATGGGGCGAGTCTTGTGAAGATTTAGGAGTTTATGACCCTCCTGCATTTTAGTGTTTTATTGACCCTCAGCAATCAGACACTTTCGACTTCCAGCAAATGTCAGTCAGCAGGCGCTCACCTTCACCTGAATGCCATCAACATTCCTGCTGCGCTTTAAAAGCCTTTGCATTGTGCAACTGTGTGTGAGAAAGTCACCTGTAAAGAAACCACACCTTGACTGTTGAAATGTTTGAGTTTTAGCAAGGTGCTCGTGAAAAGATTCAAACACAACCTGAGATCTTGCTCATTTTTTTATTACTTTTATAACAAAGTGCAGTTGAAAAATGAACAAACTTTTTTTCTTCAAAAAAAAAAAAAAAAAAAAAACCTGCAAATTGAACCAAGAAAAAGACTAAATAATTTATTATACATAATTAACAAGAGATATTTACAGAAAAAAAAAACTTAGGAAACTATATACACTTTGCCATTATGAAGGCAATAAAATAGCCAGGCTATTTCCTGGCAGAGGTAGATAAACAAAGAAATGGGAGGGAACATACAATAACTGACAGATTGTAAAAGACACATGGAGTCCAAAACAGTGTATGAACTCTTCAACTCCAAACCTGAAATTCTTACATAGTTCCAGTTTGAACATCAACATTAAATGCAAACCTTCTCTATAAAAAAACGTCATCATATGCTAATGATACATTCAACCCCTTATTTCTAACATCCTTTGGATCCAGCCCAAAACATTACAAGAAATAACATGAATGCCAAGAACAAGGTAGAACGTGTGTGTGGACTTTAAGGCTAACTATGCATTAAACTGATTATTCGTCCAACATACAGTATATGAAACGCTTTCATAATAGTAAGACTCATGAACTAAATGACTTTACGCAAGTCAAAACACTGAGAACGTTTCCTGCATTGATCATGCACGTTTGCTAAACGAAAAAAAACCTCCACAATCTCTTCAAGAGATGCTGCTGCGCTCTTTACAATCAGTCACATGTGTTTCAGTCCTCAAACCAGCCGAGCACTCGACTACTATCAAGTGGCTAAAGTTTAGTCCCGGGTGCTCAATGTCTCTTCAGCTGTTCAAGTCTGGCTTTCAGCTGTTCCTGTCGCTCTCGGAGTTTGTCTCTTTTGCTGGTCAGTCTCTGGTTTTCTGATTCTAGATTTCTGATGCTTTCTTTCGCACGCTTTAAAATCACCACTTTGGACGCCTTGTCGTTGTTGGACAGTTCAGGGACGTTGTCCCGCAGCCTTAGGAAGCAGTTCTTTAACTCGTTGCGCCTTTGCCTCTCCATCACATTGTGCGTCCTCCTCCTCTCCTCTTCATCCTCTGTATCAACCGGCTGTCGGACGACCAGACTGCGAGAGCGTCCAGGGATCTGCAGACCTCGCTGGGAGTCTCCAGAGCCCCGAGTGCGCTTGAGAGGCGGTGAGGGCGGGGGCGGAGGAGAGGCAGGCCGCGGGGCAGCGTAATTGTGCTGCTGCTGGATTTCAAAGTGATAGCGCTTGAGTGCACGCTGCTGCTCCCGCCGGCTGTCCTCCAGCTGCTGCTGGTGCTGAGAGCGTGTCAGGGTGCTGGAGCGCCGCACCGTCACCACATCAATCTCCTCCTCTGTAGAGCACAACAACCGTTACAAGCTGAGCTTTACACTATTATTAGTGCTAAACACATACATATCAGTGAAGAAGTTATATATCACAATCTAAAATCAATTCATTTAAATACATCTATTTTTTTCCATGTTAAAGTGTGTTATGCTTTTTTAAAGCATGATAGGCTTAAGATCAACAGGTAACTTTAACACCCAGCACTGATAAGCACTGTAAAGGTAGCAAAAGACTCACCAGAATCGCTAGTGGATGACTCTCCTCCTGTGGACAGTGAACCGTAGTCAGACGTGGATTCGATCTGCTCCTGGCTGTCTAGCGGGGAGTCTTCGCTCTCCAGTGCCTGGCAGGCGAGCGCCGCGGTGTGGCAGTCCAGCGTAGAGCCGGCGATCTCCGCGAAAATCTGCGTGTCTATGTCGGAGAGCAGGGGGCTCGTGGAGAGCACCGCGGATAGTTTATCCTCTGTCTGTTTGTCCCCGTCGGGGCGCCACAGGCAGTCCTCTGATAGCGGATCATCTGCTGAAGAAGCGGGCCCGGTAAAGTTCCAGTCCAGTTGGAGAAAGTCTGTGTCCTCCATTAAAAGTTCAGATACTAACTCCAGCTGGTCCACCGTGGACATGTTCTTTGCGAGGCCGGGTTTCATGGGAGGAGACTGAGGCGGTGTGGGGATGCACTGCAGGTCCTTCATGAGGCTCATACAGAACTCATCGTCAAACAGCAACGGCTCGGAGTCGCAGAACCAGTCGTGCGATGGAGAACACGCCTGCAGCATCTTGACGGAACCTGTTAGAAAAACGCACGAGAAAAGAATCCTTTAAAATGAGAGATAATGCGCATCCAAAAGTAAGAGTCCTCCAGTTTTAAGCGGTCGGGTTGTTTCTAAACGGCCTGCTGTGTGTTGATGTCGAGCACTGCCGATTGTAAAGTTTCGCGGCTCGCAAGTTGCTTTTATTCTTGTTTACAATGTTTGCCCCGCCCCACGGGCGGAGTCGGCCTCGTCAGAGTAGTGATGTCATTAACAGCTGGAAAGGTCCCGCACGAGACTCTTCGCCCTTTTCAAATTCCTCACATTTGAAAAAGTGAATCATGTCTAAACTTTAAGAAAACTAATAAACAAATTCGATTCAAGGAAATATTTAATCTAGAAATTTACAATATATAAGTATATATAATGCTTTCTAGGGTTTTTACTAGAAATATATTTTATACTTCTAATAAGAACTCAACAGACATTTTCTATATTCTCATTGCAATGATCCAAGTATTTTATAATAATACTAATGTCCAAGTTTTCCACAAAAACAGCTTAAAAATGCATTAAAACAGAAGTTCAAAAATGCACAAACTACCAAAAACTCAATTGCTTAAACACATTCTTGTAAAAATAATGAATAAAAAGCTAACCAATGCGCGTATGCGTGATTAAATAGATGACCAGTCACAATGTGCATTAAAATTCCGCATTAATTGTTAAAAACACCGGATGAAAACTCGCACAACTTCCTCAAAAAGCTGCATTAACACAAGTTCGAAGTGAATTTCTCTAATTCCTTCACAAGTAAAGCACTTCATGCACAGATATGCGAGAGATTCACGTTGCACGATCCTGGGGAGGAAGAAGCCGGTAGACAGACAGAACACATGCAGGAAAGCCCAAAAGTCGCGCCCTTACCTTTTTCAACACTGTGGTGATAAAAGTAGACGGAAAACGTCGGCGAATCTAAAACAACCGTTCGTAAAATTATCTATAAAATCGCTGAAAGTCCGCAGATCCTCCTTGCGGCATGTCAGAGCCCACGCGGACAGAGGCTGGCAGTGGGTGTGGCAACGGTTGGAGACCATTTAATTTTAAAGGCCGACGCACAGCCTTGACTCTTCCGCTCAGAAAACTCGCGCCAAAACTCATTTGACAAATCTTGAATGAAAACCTTTGGTGTTATTATGCCTAATAATAGCCCGTAGCTCGATGTGTGATAAAATCCTGCACGGAAAAGTGGTGCAACAGCCGACGCGGAATGAGGCGAGTATAGATCCGCACTAGAGAATCGGCGGAGCGCTCGTGCACTCAATGAACCGTACAATTCCAAGAAAAAGGAGGGTAGTAGCTCACACACGTGCGCCACTTCACAAATGCCGGCTCCGCTATGCGATTACCATAGTGGTGTCTATAAAAAAAATAGAACGAAAGCACGTGACATTGCACTGTGGTCTGTTTTGGCGGGTAATATGTACACGAGCTGAAGGACATACTGTTCTCAAACAGGCACTCCTTATATACACAGATATCGCGCGACGCGAGGGGATAGAAATGTAAATTTAAGAAGCATATTAGAGCGATATAGGCGTGGGTTACGTAACAAAAGAATAGCATCCGGCTGAACACGTGCAGGGTAAACCCCTTTCTCTCAGGTGGCGGGAATGATTTATGAGTCTCCCGCAAACTCGACATATGGGAGGAATCCTGCATTCTTGACGACCGCTGAGCTCAGACTGCCTGCAACAAAGAGACAAATAGTTCCCATACACGTTATTTATAATGCAACTTCAATATGTGTCGTGGCGTTTTCATGCCCTCATATTACATTTGATGATATTTAGAGTGGGATGTTGGAGATGAATAGAGTAAAACGTTAATTAGTTTTTACTTTACTTCCATAGTTGATTCAATATTTTTAGGATTGCAAACTCGTTCTCAAATGTAGTTTACGTATGAAAATATGCTGAAATAAAGATTAATGACAAAAATAATTTTGATAAAATGTTTTTTTTTATCAGTGTGTGTCTTTAGATTACAATCAATAGACATTCATTCATTAATTTTCTTTTTGGCTTAGTCCCTTTATTAATCCAGGGTCGCCACAGCGGAATGAACCACCACAGTCAATATATTTAAAGTATAATAAAAAGCATTAAAAGTGGATTTTGAATGTTTCTTTCAGATTTTCAGGTTATTTATTTATATTATGCTGAAGTGAAAAAGCTTAAAATCTCTAATGTGACAAATGGATGAACAAAAGATGTTTTTGCCTTCAGTGTCTCCAAAACATAATATTTTATACATACTTCAATACAAATGATTATGCATTTTATTAATATATGCTTACACTTATATGTTCATATGTTGTTAAACTGAAATACACTATTTTTTTTATTGTAAATGCACAAAGGATTTGGGAAATGGCCATTGTGCTGGAATGGGCTGAACTGCATGTAATCGGAATGTCCTGTAGATGTTGCCCTCTAGAGGCCTCTGAATGAGGTTTAGTATCAAAGACCCAGTGAACTCCAGACAGCATTACGACACACTGCTCCGTTTGCTTCCTTTCTCAGCAGCTGCTCCTCTATAACTCTGTCCTGTGCACAGCCATGCTGATTCTGGAGCCTGCCTTTTACACATTTTATTGCGCACTTTGACATTTTTTAAACTGATCTTCATTTTTTTTAATGAAAAAAAATTATATATATATATATATATATATATATATATATATATATATATATATATATATATATATATATATATATATATAATTTGACGAGCAGGGTGGCCACAGTTGAGTTCAGTAAAAAAAATGTTTAGTAAAATAATAATCAAAGATGTAACATTATAAATATTTTAATCATGTTAAATGCAAGTACTGGGTCTTAAATAGTTCAAATAACTTGCGAAAACCAAATTCCAGAGAGGAATAATTGAAATTATGTTTCTTTTACTTTAAAAAAATGCTGGTCCTACTTTATATTAAGTGGCCTTAACCACTATGTACTTGCATCAAAAAAATAAATGCAATGTATTACAGAACACTTCTGGTGCTCTTGGGGTGGGCTACAGGTAGGGTTAGGGTTTGGTGGTATGGGTAGGTTTAAGGGAGGGTTAAGAGTGCAATTAAATATGTGATTACAGAAATTGTTTACAGATCTTTACATGCTGGTATTTAATCAATCATAAGTACAATGTAAAACATGTATTTACACAATAAGTACCCTGTAACAAAGGATTAATTACAGCTTAAGTACATATTAGTTAAGGCTACTCAATATATAATGTGGGACCAAAATGCTGTATTCCACACAATTCCTTCATGTTGTCCCAACACAAATCGATTAAGTTAGCTTAATTATTATTTATATTTACAAAAAACTCAATAATTGTGCTGATTCAGCTTTTTTCAAATAAGTGCAGACATCTTTTTGAGCAGGTATTTCTGCTAAAGTCTACTTATAATAAAATAGGGATCATTTGCTAAATTGTATTGTACATGTAAAATGATTATGAATTGTCAAATAGTTAAAATCTAGTACAGTTGAAGGATTGATTCAAATAATAAAGATTTTAAAAGATTTTTAATTGGTATTTATGTGCACTCAAAAAATGAGTTGTGCTGCTTGTTCAAAATACTTATTTAACATGAATTAAAACAACACAGTCCTTAAGTTTGTCTTGCAGACAACTGAATTGTTTTATGTTCAATCCACTTAAATTTGTAAAAACATTTATGTTAACTGAAACGATTTGTGTTGGGACAACATAAAGGAATTGTGTGGAACCCTGCATTTTTACAGTGTTTTTTAAATTTATTTTTTTTAATAATTATTGCTTTATACATTAAATGTGCCTAACAAGATTTGCTAACACTTTATTTTAAGGTGTCCTTTTTACACATGTACTTACAATAAACACTGTAAAAAGGCAGTGCTGCACACAATTTATTCATGTTGTCCCGACATTGGTGGATTCAACATAAAATATTTAATTTGCTCAAAAAAATTTCAATAATTGCGTTGTTTCAGTTTATTTTGAAAAAGTACTTTAACATACAGCAAAAATCTTTTTTGAGTGTATAGCAATTACAGCTAATTAAACATAACCCCATGCAACTAACCCTCACCCTCACCCTAACCATATTAAGTACATGTAATCAATTAATATACTAGTTAAATGGTAACACTTTACAATAAGGTTCATTAGTTAATGCATTTACTAACATGAACTAATCATGACCAACACTTGTACAGCATTTATTAATCATAATTGAACATGCATTAATGCATTATTAACATCCAAGCTCATGTTTGTTAATATAAGTTAATGCACCATGAGTTAACATGAACTAACAATGAACTACTGTATTTTCATTAACTAACGTTAAATAACATGAACAAATACTGTAGTAAATGTATCGTTCATTGTTTGTTCATGTTAGTAAATGCATTAAGTAACATTAATTAATGAACCTTATTGTAAAGTGTGACCAGTTAAATGAATAGTTTCAAGTTTCAAGAGCACCTTAAAATAAAGTGTAACCCACAATTTATTTTTCCCATTGACCTTATTTTTTATGGACGTGTGGACGCAGACATTGGGATCTTTTTGGCTCTAGACTTCTTCATTCACTTCCATTGATTTTTAGATGTTCAAAACAGCTCGTTGTGCTGCTTGATGTTGAAAAAGGATATTTCCTTGTTATATTATTTTACCTTGATGTAAAGTCATGAACAAACTTGTTTGTAGAGCAAGTAGTTTGACTGTTTTCTGCTGTTTATTATTTCTATAGACATTTCTCCTATAGGCAATCTGAAGTTCTAAAACAAGCACAAAACTAAAGCACACTTCAGCATCGCAGAATAAGCTCAATATAATGTGTTTTTACAATAGAAATAACCACTTAATAATGTTATTCATTCATTTTCTTTTCGGCTTCGTCCCTTTAATAATCTGGGGTCGCCACAGCGGAATGAACCGCCAACTTATCCAGCACATGTTTTATGCAGCGGATGCCCTTCGAGCTGCAACCCATCACTGGGAAACATCCATATACACTCATACACTACAGTTAATTTTAGCATACCCAATTCACCTGTAAATGTCTTTGGACTGTGGGGGAACCGGAGCACCCAAAGGAAACTCACGCAAACATGGGGAGAACATGCACACTCCACACAGAAATGACCCAGTCGAGGCTCAAACCAGCGACTTGCTGTGCCTCCGTGCTTCCCTTAATGATGTATAAGAATATATAATAGTTGTTATATTTTGCACAAAAAAAAGGTTTATCTGGACACAATCCAAAATAAAAACGAGAATAGGCCTCAGAGAAAGTTTTGTTAGATGCTTTGTATTGTCAGTGTGTGCTGGTTAAACTCCACAGGAGGCTTCTTGATGTCTAAGAGTGTGTTTAAATGTCTTGCATCACTCATTCGCGTTGCTTCAAGGGATCTCTAAAATCGCTGCCATATGCCGTCCAGCTTCGTGGAACTTGAATGACTTGAGTTTACTTGACAAAGCATGCTATTGTGTGAAAGACTGCATCATCAGCACCGCTTACAGAAATCTTGCAACTTTTACTCGCTTCTAATGAGTTTTTTGCGCTTATCAGGGCTGAAGAACACATTGAAATAGACTTATAAAGATGAGCATAAGCATAAAGTGTGCAAAGAGCATTTTCACACACTGTACTCTCAAGGAAACTGTGATCAATGTGCAGATTGAAACTGTTAAAAGCAGGAGACCATTTATTATGCTTGAAACTTGTTGAAATTGTTATATTAGAAGTGCATAAAGCAAAAACTAGTGCACCTTATAGTATTTTAAGAAAAAGAAGTAGCAAGTAGGGGCTACAATGAACCATCATGACAAATATACATATGGAATTCATTCATTCATTCATTTCCTTTTTCAGCTTAGTCCCTTTATTAATCCGGGGTCGCCACAGCGAAATGAACCGCCAACTTATCCAGCAGGTTTTTACACAGCCGATGCCCTTCCAGCCGCAACCCATCTCTGGGAAACATCCACACACACTTATTCACACACACACTCATATACTACAGACAATTTAGCCTACTTAATTCACTTGTACCGCATGTATTTACCGCATGTATACCGCAAAGGTATTACTTCGTCTTCTACAGAAGATTTGTGGTTTGTAGTTATATATTTGCCATTTATTATTAATTAATATATTTATGGCAAATATATTTTACAAGAAATATCAAAGGTGATACAGTGGTTAGAACGATCGCCTCAAAACAAGAAGGTCACTGGTTCGAGTCCCGGCTGTTTGCAGGTTTTCCCTGTGTTGGCATGGGATTAAGCTGAAGGAAAATTAATCAATGAATATAAAACAAATCCATAGCTGAACAGCAAAGCATCAAGAAACATTTTTTTTTAAAGAGAATTAAATGCATTTTGTTGGCTATTTTATATCTGCAAGTTACACTTTAAATAAAGTGAAAATCTTATGTTTTTGTCTGTTTAAAATATTTTGTGATTTTATATAGAGAAAAAGTTAGTCATAAATATTATTCTCTATATATCTCTCTAGTTTTTTTTTAGGGTCATTGAAATACTAATATAGAATTTTGTGAATTGTTTAACCTTCATATTGTAGCTAAATTATTTGAATCAAATTTAAAATGTATATTTTTTTGTAAAGATTTTGCTGCTGGTCATTCGTAGTACATAGCAAAATCAACAGTGTTAATTAAACTCTGAGAGAGTGATTTTAACCCTTAACCGGTGTATATAATAATCCATACTGGCCAGAGTTAAATTTACATTTTCAAAAGTGATAACAATTGAACACTGGCTGAAGAGTTAAATATGTATTTCTGGTTTTATTATTCACATACTTTATAAATGCAATATACACTATTCTAGTCATGCATTATAAAACATTAAAACTAAATTATTGTTGGTTCAGAGCTAATTAAGTGCATAATAAACCAATGCAAAACATAGTTTCACATTTCATTTTTAATGAAACACTTAAATGCATGTTGATGTGTTAACCCTTGTAGCATTTTTGTCAATTGTAAAAAAGAGTATTATTATATTATATTATATTATATTATATTATATTATATTATATTATATTATATTATATTATATTATATTATATTATATTATATTATATTATATTATATTATATACCAACTTTGTTTAAGTACTATTTTGCACTATTAACTACTGCCTTTTTACTTGCCTATAATAAAATACATATTGTCATAAGATGTTACATAAATAATAAGATGTTTACTATAACGTATAGATAAATGAGGTATAATCTTATTCCACATCCCAAAAATCTACCCAATACCTAAACCCAAATAGCACCTTAATAACTATTATTAAGTAGTTTATTGAGCTAAAATTTCAGTTAACAGTGTAATAATAGCAATATTTTAATTTAAATTTAAAATGCAACCATTTTGTTTTATTTTATTTCATTTTATTTTATTTTATTTTATTTTATTTTATTTTATTTTATTTTATATAACAGGCTTATTACCTGCCGATTGATTAATTATTGGCTGTTTACTAGCACTTAATAAAGATAATCTTATGTGATCTTATACATCCTCAATCCTACCCAATAGCTAAACCCAAATACTACCTTACTAACTATTAATAAGCAGCTAATAAGTATTTTAATGAGCTAAAGTCTTCATTAATGGTCCATTAATAGTGATAATTGTACCTTAAAATAAAATGTGACTACTGTATTAACATTTTCTGCAACTTTTCTGCAAAACACAAATGCAGCAGGCTTTAAAATAGCTCTGTTCTCACTGTTTTGGCCTTATACAGATACGTCAGGAATAGTAAGATGCTTGTCTCTGGTGACCTTTGATCTTGCTGATTCAGCTCATGATGGACAGCAGTTTTTCTCACACTAAGCCCCGGTGTGAGGTGTTGAAATTTGGCTTTATGGTGGTATGTTGTGGTCTGGCTGTTGCTTCTGATAGTGACGCTGCAGGACAGGAAGAGCAGCAGATAAATGAAGATTAGTTGAAAGTCATTGAGCTCTGAAAATGCTCAGCCATTGCCACACCAGCGGCCGCAGCTTTTTCCTCAGAAACCTGTAAATCCCTGATAGTAACAGTAATGGTGAAGTGAGAAAACACTGCTGTGCATCAGCCAGAGATGCTGGCGTATATCAGGAGTCGCAGACTGTAACTGATAGACAAGCTTCCTGCATGCTGCTGTTTACCTTCAGCAAACTCAGCTCTCAAACCCTGGAATAGGTTACATTTTTCAATATATTACATGCATGACAGTTCTATATATTTTAGGGTTGTCGATCATTTCAATTTTAAACCTATATAACAAAACAATGTAACGAATTTATCAAAAATAAATTGCATATCGTCTTTAAAGTCATCAGTCATTATTGTATTACTCATTCATTCATTTCCTTCAGCTTAATCCCTGATTAATCAGGGGTCACCACAGTGGAATGAACCACCAACTATTATAATAAATATGTTTTATTTATTACATGTGCACTGTAAAATGTGGATGAGGAGATTCCCCCCCATTGTGTAAAGCGCTTTGAGTGCCCAGAAAAGCGCTATATAAATGTAACGAATTATTAATTATTATTATTATTATTATTATTAAAAAATGTCAGTGATTTACATAGTAAAAAAAATCTGTAAAAGTGCTACGATAGAAATCTGACCTGTTTAACAAGTTTCTTTAATTTAATTATTATCTTTTATAGAAATAAAGTGTTAATATTTATATAACATTTAATGCAGTTGATTTTTTATTTTTTTAAAATGTAAAAAGATAAATAAATAAAAGAATAGTTCACCCAAAAACAAAATACTGTCATTATTATATACTAATTACAAACCTATTTCCTTTGTTGAACATTAGAAAAGAACAATAATTTAAGAATGTTCTGAACTAAACTGTATTGAACCTGCAATTACAGATCTGTAAATATGCGTCTAAATAGCAATCTGTATGTAAAAAGCTGTAAAATATACGGTATAAAATGGCAGCTGTGGTTGCTGGAATGTAATTGTTAAAAACACGCTAGTTGTAAGTTTCACTATAAATTACCATTGTTTGTACATCTTTCTTTCTTTCTTTCTTTCTTTCTTTCTTTCTTTCTTTCTTTCTTTCTTTCTTTCTTTTTCTTTCTTTTAATTTGACAATAAACAAGTGAAAACACTTAATCAGAATCAGACAATCAGAATCAGTATCAATTTTATTGCCAACCGTCTTCACACACTAATTTATTTTTTTTTTGTAAAACATCAATGTTTTGAATTACCAACAGAAGTACCAATTGTTATTGATCAACTTTAGATGTAACACAAAAATATTGTACATCACTGGTGAAAAAAAAAAAAAAAAAAAACAAAGGAATGTCAACAAAAAAAGGATAAAAAGTGAAATGTCATGCAGGGAATTCTGGGAAAGTGAATATATATATATATATATATATATATATATATATATATATATATATATATATATATATATATATATATATATATATATATATATATATATATTTTTTTTTTTATACAGTATATAAACTGCCTCGCAAAGTCTAGTCGTCGATCCTATTTGTAAGAGCAAAAAATAATAACTTGACTTCTAGTTGATCATTTGGAAAAGTGGCAGAAGGTCGATTTCTCAGATGAATCATCTGTTGAACTGCATCCCAATCATCACAAATACTGCAGAAGACCTATTGGAACCAGCATGGACCCAAGATTCTCATAGAAATCAGTCAAGCTTGGTGAAGAAACATCATGGTTTGGGGTTACATTCAGTATGTGGGGAGTGTGAGAGATCTGCAAAATGGATGGCAACATCAACAGCCTGGGTATCAAGACATTTGTGCTGCCCATTACATTACAAACCACAGGAGAGGGTAAATTCTTCAGCAGGATGGCGCTCCTTCTCATCCTTCAGCCTCCACATCAAAGTTCCTGAATGCAAAGAAGGTCAAGGTGCTCCAGGATTGGCCACCCCAGTCACCAGAAATAAACATTATTGAACACGTCTGGGGGAAGATGAAGGAGGAGGCATTGAAAATGAATCCAAAGAATATTGATGAACTCAGAGAGTATTGCAAAAACGCTTTCTTTGCCATTCCAGATGACTTTATTAATACAGTATTTGAGTCATTGCAGAGATGTATGAATGCAGTCCTCAAGGCTCATGGGAGTCATAAACAATATTACCTCTTTTTCCACTGCAGCATGACTTTATATTCTATGCTGTACATTATTTCTGTTAAGTGGCAAGACTTTTGTTTTAGCAAAGTAAGACCTTACTGTCCTAATTAAATAATTAAAAATCAAGGCATGATCATATTTTATGTCGGTAAAATAAGCGTAATGTAGAGGTCTTTGCCTTTCATACAAGCCACTTCTGATAGCAAATGATTAACTAGAAGTCAAGTTATTATTTATTGTTCCTAAAACTTGGATAGGCGACAAGACTTTTGTCAGGTAGTGTATTAATTCAGTTAAAGTCTATTTGTATAGTGCTTTTTACAATAATTACTGTTTTAAAACAGTTTTACAAAATGTGCACATTATTGCATCACAACCAAATTAACAAGTTATTATTTACAGACAGTTAACCTGCAGTTGTATAGCATATAGGTGATATCTGTGTACATGTTTAATGAAGTGTATTTGTGTGCATGTGTTGTCCTCGATAAATTAATGCATTAAACAGACAGACCTAATATATAAATGCTATAAAATATATCAAACAAAATAATGAGAATCACACAAAACACGCGTTATGTAATACTACATAAATCCTAAGAAGGATTTTAAAGAAATTAGATGAATATGTGTGTTTTGTTTGTACTCTTCTAAGTTTTGAATGCATCTTGAGGTGATCTTTTAGTGTCATTGAGATGCTAATTGAAGTTTTATTAGTGTATTGAAGGACAGCTCTCTGGAAATGAGGCTGATGTTAGCTCTCTTTCTGTGAGTCTGTTACTGATTTACCTTCATTTAACTTCGGTTCAGTGTTTTACTTCCTCTTTTAGAAACTGTGGGAGAGATTAAAACAGGCTTCAACCACACAGAAGTGCAGACACTGAACTTACTGCAAACTTAGGAAATAAGAGAATAAGTCAAGTGTTTCAACACTCAGGGTCAACATCCAGGAAATATGCACTTTCCTTCCTTTTCTCTGCTTTTCTACTGCATTGATGCATGTTTACTCATTTTAGCTTAAATACATATATATTAGTGTTTTCATTTTTAGTTAAAATTGTTAACTACTTTATTTGTTTTTTTAATTTAATTCATTTATATATATATATATATATATATATATATATATATATATATATATATATATATATATATATATATATATATATATATATATATATATATATATATATATATATATAATTTGACGAGCAGGGTGGCCACAGTTGAGTTCAATAAAAAAAATGTTTAGTAAAATAATAATCAAAGATGTAACATTATAAATATTTAAATAATTTTTAAATATTAATAAATTAAATTAAATTAAATTAAAAAATAATAAAAAATAATTAAATTAAATAAAAAAATTAAAATCTGCTTTTATTCTAGCCAAAAAAAAAAAAAAAAAGAAATAAGGCTTTTTCCAGAAGAAAAAATATTATCAGACATACTGTGAAAATTTCCTTACTCTGTTAAACATCAAAAAGATTATATATATACAGGTATACAGGTAATAATAATATATCTATCTATCTATCTATCTATATATATATATATATATATATATATATATATATATATATATATATATATATATATATATATATATATATATATATATATATATATATATATATATATATATATATACACATACATACAGGTATACAGGTAACCTATATATTTTGTGTGTGTGTGTATATATATATATATATATATATATATATATATATATATATATATATATATATATATAAAATCGAAGGGAGCTTATAATTTTGACTGTATATATATATATATATATATATATATATATATATATATATATATATATATATATATATATATATATATATATATATATATATATACTGGAGATTCGCATAATGGATGTGCAGCCGACAAATCTCAGCAACTGCGTGATGCTATCATGTCAATATGGAGCAAAATCTCTGAGGAATATTTCCAGTACCTTGTTGAGTCTATGCCATGAAGGATAAAGGCAGTTTTGAAGGCAAAAGTGGGTTCAACCCAATACTGGTAAGGTGTACCTAATAAAATGGCCGTTGAGTGATATTATATTATATTATATTATATTATATTATATTATATTATATTATATTATATTATATTATATTATATTATATTATATTATATTATATTATTTCCCAGAGATGTGTTGCGGCTGGAAGGGCATCCGCTGCGTAAAAACTTGCTGGATAAGTTGGCGGTTCATTCCGCTGCTGCGACCCTGGATTAATAAAGGGACTAAGACGACAAGAAAATTAATGAATTATATTATATTATATTATATTATATTATATTATATTATATTATATTATATTATATTATATTATATTATATTATATTATATTATATTATATTGTCACTGCAGTCGCTGTCATTTAACTAATAATCTATACTTTCACAGCATTTTCTGTGTGCGTGTTACATAATCTTGCTTTCCGTTTCTGCATTTGCAGTTTGCAGATGCTTTCAAAAGACACTTAAATGACACTCAAGGCTCACATCTTATGCATTTCCTGATTCCCAGTTAACTGTAATACCAACCTGATATTGCACAGGTAACCAGAGGTCTACCTAATATCCAGAATTTTTTGATCACCGACTCACAGGTTAATTTGATCTCTGAGGTTTCCAGCATGTTCTGAAAGGCTGAGTTTTAGTAAACGTCTGGCTTGAGTAATACAGAAAGTGTTCATTGATGAGTTTCAGAGAAGAGGCCACTTTGCTGTTTCTCTGCAAGGGTTGAGTTTTCACTTCTGCTTGCAATGCTGTGGATTTGACCACACACACCACCAACAGTTGAAGACCTCGCCGGGCCCCTCGACTGACACAAATGCATATCATGAACGTTATGCAATACACACTCTTTTTTGACAAGTTTGAATGACGTTTTCCTTCCTCTTGGACATTTCGTACTTGATAGATTTGTTATGCAATGACTTCAGGTAGAAGTTAAGATGACAAATCATATGTCGTTGCTGTTGTGAAGCGGCAGCTAATTTAAACAAGAAAATACAGGACATTCAATGCTATCGCATGCCAATTCTTAACCTTTTAAATTAGTGGCTTGTATGAAGTTGTATGATCTCATTTCTACATTTTAGTACGAATTTTATCTCATCCCCTATTGACAGTTGGGATTAGGGGTGGGGTTTGGTGCCATACCTCCTTTTAAAAATCATTAATATTCGTAAGACTGAACTTGTCGGTGGCGAAGTGGGTAGCGCTGGGCCAGTTGGCATTTCTGTGTGGAGTTTGCATGCATGTTGGAGTGAGTTTCCTCCAGGTGCTCCTGGTTTCCCCCACAAGTCCAAAGACATGCACTAGGTGAAGTGGGCAAGCTAAATTGGCCGTAGTGTATGTGTGTATGTCCTGGTCCTCCAGGGTGTGGGTAGAGCGTTGAGCTATCAACCCACCATGTAAAAATTAGATGTTATAAAACACCAACATAAATATTAAGTTCAATATAAAACAGCCCTGGGAGTGAGTAAGTATGAGTGTGTACAAATGCAAAACTGATTTTGGGCTGTACCACTGAGTTGTTCGACAACATAGTTTGTTCTTATTGCATTTAAAAATATATATATTACTTAAATATTTATCTTTCAAATATCTTTTCTATGAAGTTTTATATATCGGACCAGATTACAGATTTCACTTTAAGTAATATGCAAGATAAGACGGTCGCTGGTTCAAGTCTGAGCTTGGCCAGTTGGCATTTCTGTGTGGAGTTTGCATGTTCTCCCCATGTGCGCATGGGTTTCCTCTGAGTGCTCCGGTTTCTCCCACAAGTCCAAAAACATGCGCTTTAGGTGAATTGAATAAACTAAGTTGGCTGTAGTGCATGTGAGAATGTATTGATGCTTCTCAGTGTTGGGTTGCAGCTAGAAGGGCATCCGCTGCGTAAAACATATGCTGTATAAGTTGGCTGTGGCAACCCCTGATGAATAAAGAGACTAAGCCGAAGGAAATTGAATGAATGACTGATATGCACGATTAATGTGAATAAATAAATTTAGGGCTGGGGTTTGGTGCCACACTTCCTTTTAAAAATCGTTCATATTCCTACAACTGAATTTGTATAAATTTGTGTAGGAATTAGTACAAATGTTAAACTGACATTGGGCTGGAACATCAGGTCGATCAAAAACGTAGTTCATTCTTCTTGCATTTTTAAAACATTAATACTTAAATATTTATCCTTCAAATATATTTCTATGAAGGTCTATGAAGTAGACCAAATTACAGATTTTACTTTATGTAATATGCAAGATGAATATGAATGAGTTAATGTGGGGGTGGGATTTTGTGCCACGCCTCCTTTTAAAAATCGTACAATTTTCATACGGCTGAAATATCAATTTGTTCACTGTAAATAAATCTTGCTAACTAATTTTTTGTTGCATCAAGGGAACTTTTATAATCATCTCAAGCTCTGTGAGTCAAACTGATTTAAAATATTAAGTTAGATTTTGTATAATTGAAAAAAGTTAGTTAAAACCTGATTATAAATATTAGTTAAATAACACAAAAACATTTGTTTTCATGAGTTCTTGTCATATAATTTTACAAATTCTGATTTAGATGCCTAGCTAACATTGGGCTGGAACATTAGGTTGTTTGAAAAATGTTTGTTCTTATTGCACTTTTAAAAATGATTAATTAAATATTCATCCTTCAAATATATTTTCCATGACATTCTGTGAAGTGGACCAGATTACAGATTTCACTTAAGGTAATATGCTAGATTAATAATGAATAAATGTAGGGGTCAGATTTGGTGCCATGCCTCCTTTTAAAAATTAAACGACTAAAATATATATTTGTACACTGTAAAAAAATCAGTCAAACTGACTAAAAATATTAGGTTTTGCTTTATATAATTGAAAAAAAAAAGCTTTTTGAAACCTGATTAACTGATTAATATTAGTTAAAGTAACACAAAAACGTTGGTTTTCTTGAGTTTTTGTCATATCATTTTACGAATGTATACTGTAAAAAATCCTGGTTGCCTTACATTTTTAAGCTGAATCAAATAACCTTGAGTCCATTGAACCTATATTATGTTAAACTGACTTAAAACAGCTTGCATAACTCATAAAATTAAGTTAGAACATGATTAACTTAGTTTAATAAGTTACAATGACCTAAAAACATTTACTGTCAGTACTAATTGATCTAAGTTTTTATAGATGCTAAACTGACATCTGGCTGGAACATAAGTTGTTCAAAAATATAGTTGGTACTTCTTGTAGTTTTTTTTTTTATTACTACAGAAATATTTATCCTTCAAATATATTTTCTTTCCCAGAGATGGGTTGCGACTGGAAGGGCATCCGCTGCTTAAAAACTTGCTGGATAAGTTGGAGGTTCATTCCGCTGTGGCGACCCCGGATTAATAAAGAGAGTAAGCCGACAAGAAAATGAATGAATGAATATATTTTCTTTGAAGTAGACCAGATTACAGATTTCACTTTTTACATTTTTATTTTTAGGTAATATGCAAGATAAATATAAATTAATAAATGTGCAGGTAGAGTTTGTTGCCATGTCTCCTTTTAAAAATCGTACAAAAATCTTACGGTTATACTTATATGAATCTGTACAAATTAGATGCTAAACTGACATCAGGCTGCAACATTAGGTTGGTCCAAAAACTTAGTTCTTATTGCGTTTTTAAAATTATTATTACTTCCATTTTTACAGAAATCACCTGACCACGTAGAAAGGTGTAAACGATACAGAATGAGTCTTAATATTTAAATACTTGGAACTTTGTTCAAATCATAAACCCTAAGTATGAACAATATTCCCTCTGCGCCATTAATCATCCCATCCTGCCAAATATGAGTCATAAAATAAAGCTTAAAAATAAACAGGGAATCTCACAGGAGTAAATCTGATACGCTGATAAATCATTGATTTGTTTGGAAACACACGAGCGCCAACACGAGCGGTTTCTTGTGCAAACATTTAGAATGCAAAATGTCACACACTGAGAAGACGAGCAGAAGAACAGAAGGAGCTCAGTGTTTGAATGAAAAACAGATGCACACACACATATGCGAGCGTCTCTATAAGAAACATCTGTTTTTCTTTTTTAATGGGAGTCTCCACATCTGACAGTGTCCTAATGCAAGAAACAATGTCCCAATCTGTATGAGACAGTCCAAACTGAGGTCAGCCCAGCTATAGCCATTCCCACTTTAATTCCCTCACTATTAGAAGATATTATCCAGGTTTATACAGATGTCTGGGTGTTTCACACTTGAGTCAGTTAACTCTCTCTGTGAAAACATCTGTAAATAAGCAGTTTTACATATTTTTAGTTCATTTTTTTTATTTTTCCCCTTTTATTTATGCTTTTGAATTGATTTATAAAACTTTGATCTTTCTTTTAGCAACTTTTAACCTTTATAAGTTCAAAACAGTGAAAATTTTTTATAGTTTTAAGTGAAATATTGTCTAGGTTGGTGTTGTATATGACGCTAAAAAAACCTTGTATTAAACAGCCTGTACAATCTCTGTTATGTTACAGACTTATTTCTCTTACATGTTATTTTGCACTACTAAAATGTCGATAAAACCACTTTGTTAAAGTGTAGAGTTGAATTTTCGACATCAAAACTCGACAGAGCAGAGATCAAGATCCCATATTGCAATTCACAACCGTTAATAAACAGAAAACACTGATTTTTTTTACAGTGGGGGTCAATCTAAACCCAGAGCCATTAGTTATCCTGCTTCGTTTTTTAAACTGTACATTCCTAAACCTAAGTTTGCATGCTTATTTGCATAATTGGGATGTCAGAGTCATCAATTATACAGTCACAACCTACAGTTGTGACCTTTAAAGCGTCTATATCGCATGTTTAAAGATGTTTCGGTTTATTTATGGTTTCTAATGGGACTTTGATCTCTGAAAACTTTCAATGTTTTAAATTCAACTCTGATTAACAAAGTGACTTTAAATTCCATTTTAGTATAATGAATAACAAATATAGAAATTAATGACTCATTTAGGGGCATCGCGGTGGCGTAGTGGGTAGCACGATCGCCTCACGGCAAGAAGGTTGCGGATTCAAGCCTCGGCTGGGTCAGTTGGCATTTCTGTGTGAAGTTTTCTCCCCGTGTTTGCGTGGGTTTCCTCCAGGTGCCCGGTTTCCTCCACAAGTCCAAAGACATGTGGTACAGGTGAATTGGGTAGGCTTATTTATCAGTAGTGTAAGTGTGTGAATGAGCGTCTATGGGTGTTTCCCATGGGTTGCAGCTGGAAGAGCATCCGCTACGTATAACAAATGCTGGATAAGTTGGCGGTTCATTTCACTGTGGCAACCCTAGATTAATAAAGAAACTAAGCCGAAAAGAAAATGAATGAATGAATGAATTAATTAATTAATGAATTTCAACCAGAACATCAACATGTAACATCAATTTTACACCGTTTGACAGCAAGTTTTCAGAAGAGAAGTTAACACTCAATTATTACTCAAAACTTAGAGTTAAACAGAGCTCGGAGCTTGCTAATCAACTTGCATATGTTTTGTTAAACCTATCTGTGATTCACTTTACTTTTAAAACAATGCCATTTAATTCAGGCAAATGCATACAATTTTTTTTTCACCAATCAGCAGAGAGTTGCATAAAGCATAATGCACCGAAAGAGATCTTTAGCACCACCCACTCCCAAGAATCAGTGCAAATGATCTAATTAATTAGTTGTCATGTGCATATTTTACAATAAACTTTAAATATATTGTCTCTATAGATTTTGAATACATTTATATTTCACCATCATTTGTTAATTACACTCACTCGCCACTTTATTAGGTACACCTTGCACCTGGCTTAAGAACTGCTTCAATCCTTCATGGCATGGATTCAATAAGGTACTGGAAATATTTCTCAGATGTTTTGGTCCATATTGATAGCAGCACGCAGTTTTTGTTGGCTGCACATCCATGATGTGAATCTCCTGTTCCACAACATCCCAAATGTGCTCGATTAGATTGAGATCTGCTGACTGTGGAGGCCATTTGAGTACAGTGAACTCATTGTCATGTTCAAAAAACCAGTCTGAGACGATTCAAAATTTATGGCATGGTGCGTTATTCTGCTGGAAGTTGCTATCAGATGATGGGGACACTGTGGTCATGAAGGGATGGACATGGTCAGCAACAAAACTCAGGAAGGCTGTGGAGTTGACACAATCCTCAGTTGGTACTAATGGGCCCAAAGTGTGCCAGGAAAATATCCCCCACACCATTACACCACCACCAACCTGAACCATTGATACAAGACGGGGTGGATTCATGCTTTCATGTTTTTGATGCCAAATTCTGACGCTACCATCCAAATGTTGCAGCCGAAATCGAGACTCATCAGAGCAGGCAACGTTTTTCCAATCTTCAATTGTCCAATTTTGGTGATCCTGTGTGAATTGTAGCCTCAATTTCCTGTTCTTAGCTGACACAAGTGGCACCTGGTGTTGTTTTCTCCTGCTGTAGCCCGTCCGCCTCAAGGTTTGACATATTGTGTGTTCAGAGATGCTCTTCTGCATACCTCAGTTATAACAAGTGGTTATTTGAGTTACTGTTGCCTTTCTATCAACTAGAACCAGTCTGGCCATTCTCCTCTGACCTCTGGCATCAACAAGGCATTAGCGCCACAGAACTGCCGCTCACTGGATATTTTCTCTTTTTTGAACCGTTCTTTGGTAACCCTAGACATGATTGTGTGTGAAAATTACAGTAGATAAGCAGTTTCTGAATTACTCAGACCAGCCCGTCTGGCACTAACAACCAAGCTTTCTTCCCCATTCTGATGCTCGGTTTGAACTGCAGCAGATTGTCTTGACCATGTCTACATGCCTAAATGCATTGAGTTGCTGCCATGTGATTGTCTGATTAGAAATATCGTTAACAAGCGGTTTAGTTTAGTTTAGTTTAAACTTTATTGTCCGTTCTGCTTGACACAGAAAGGAAATTTTTCTTCAACACTGGATTTAGGACAACAATTACAAACATACAACAACGACACAATAACACTTATCAAGACAACAACATAAGTTAAAAGTCTAAAAACCAAATTAGCCCCATGCACAATACTGCCAATCATTCTTGGTAACCACCTCATTCACTACAAACATTGATCGGGTTTAGAACAACAACTGCCATTGGGATAAATTACTTTTTATAGGCATTTCTTCGTGCTTTAGGAATTCTAAACCTGCGTCCTGATGGTAGCAATTCAAATGCTGAGTGAAGGGGATGTGTATTATCTTTAAAAATCACAACTGCTCTTTTTTCCATAAAAGAGTCAAATAAAATCTGGTTGGACAGGTGTACCTAATAAAGTGGCCGGTGTAGTTATGTCATTCACAAAGCTTGATGGGACTGTAGTTCCTTCTGCCATTAAGTACTTATTTTAAACAGTTTTATATACTTTGACTCAAATCATAGTTTGTAATGGTGCAATTCATCTCATAGCTTGTCGGTTGTGTTCATGGCTAAAAAATTCCTATGAGAAAAATAAAAGAGAAAATTTCTTCCAGAAGAAACTTTCTTTAAAAAAAGCAACCACTAACGCGCTCTATATGAAGCAAACACCAGTAAAGTAGAGCCTCAAGACCACTAACACCACTTCTAAATTGCAGGTCAAATGCAGGATTTAGTTTGACAATAACCTGGCAATAATCTCAGTGTAAAAACACAACCTAAACCTGAGCATTTCGAGCCAAATGAAAGTTCTCAAAACCCTTCAGATGTCCTAATGTGACCAAAAGTTTGAGCAAATCCATAAAAAGGGCCTCCGTGAAATTCACATGGCTCCCACATGAGCGGCGTACAGGGGATGATCTGTTTTTCAGCCTCTTCCTCGAACTTTACGTCGGAATGTTTTCTAGGAACTGCAGGATATAAAACAGAACTGTGTGCAGGAAAAGCGCTGCGGCAGGAGGACCTGAATGGAAACATGCAGCAGGGGGGAAACTTGATTTAAAGGGGCGTGAAATAAGAGAGAGGGCATCATCGTAGTACGTCCAAATTTAGAGCATACCCAGAAAGAGAGAGTAGCAGCGGGTACAGACGATCAGGCCCTGGATCAGCAGATCACTGTAGAGCACATCTTTTCCTGCTGGCCATTTAGGGTAGAAAGCTGGCACAGATGCCGCCCTTAGCATGCAGTTGGTGACCACAACTGACCCGCAATCTGACGCCACGCGTGCCCTCACTGAAGCCTCCATTCATCACACTTCTCAGAAACAATGTCTCACTGTCCGCCGTCTTACATGACAAACTTGGTGGCGCTCCAAATTTTTGATCCTTGAAATCACAAGACGGCTCACACTGCTGTCAACTTGTCAAAGTAAAAGTTCAGCGCCAAATTTACATTCAGTGGAACTTAATAAAGGAGAAGTTTGTGTAGCTGCTGTTTTCCATGTAATGCTGATCACACTTCACATGTGAAGGTCTTACAGGACTTGACCTCTATTGTAGTGCTTTTATAGTAATTTTTTGAAGCTTTACATCTCCTAAGCATCTCATTTTGCATTATTTGGCTAAAGCAAACCAAATGCATTATACACTACCTGACAAAGTCTTGGTGCCTATCTAAGTTTTAGGAACATCAAATAAATAACTTGATCTCTAGTTGATCATTTGGTATCAGAAGTGGCTTTTATGCAATGCAAAGGCCTCTAGATTACGTCTATTTAACTAAAATCAAATATGATCATGCCTTGATTTTTATTCATTTTATTAGGACAGTAAGGTCTGACATTGTTTAGACACAGTCTTGTCACTTAACAGAACTAATGTACAGTATTAGAATATAAACAGAACAGTCTAATGCACAGTATAGAATATAAAGTCATGGTGCAGCGAAAACAGAATTAATGTTCTGTTTTTTCTGAGGAAACTTAGATCGTTTAAGGTTTGTAACTTCTGTTGTATTACCTATTTATTGAATCTGTTTTATCTTTTTGCATTGTAGCTTGGTACGGTAATCTGAGTCTGTCAGGTAAGAACAGGCTAAGCAGCCTGGTTAAGGTGGCAGGCAAGATCGTCGGTTTTAACCAAGCTGGTCTAATGGTATCTTACCATAATTGTGTTTTAAAGAGAGCTCAGAGTATCCTATGCACCCATTGTACTCTGTGTTTCAGCTGTTGCCATCAGGATGTCGTTTTAGAGTTCCTATTTGCAGGACAAATAGAACCAGAAATGATGTTATAATGGTGACCATTAAGTCATTAAATGAAACCAGGGGGGAGGGAGATGCACCAACATAATGAAGTATGGTATGTTGTGTGGAAATATTTTATTAATGTGTACATGGAACTTCGCCTGTGTTATGGCACCTTGCTGCAATTTTTGTGCAAAATTTTGATCTAAAACTTTGGGAATTTGGCTAATGAGTAAACTTATTGTCTATCAGACATTTTGTTAGAAACAGTTTGGAATTCATTTGACCTTTATAGTTAACAGGAAGTTTGGCCAGAGCAGAAATGGTCATGCACAACTGGGCCTGGTTTCTCTCAAGGTTTTTTTTTTCTTTCACTTTCATCGATTGGTGAACTAAACTGAACTTCAACTCTAAAAACTGAACTGACACAGTTTCAATTTACTAGAACTTCTGTTGAGCTGTTTGACACAATCTACATTGTTAAAGCGCTAGATGAATAAAGATTAATTGAATTAAATTTGAATACCATACTAAAAAATTGAAACCCTTAAAATTAAAATTGCGATTTAACTTTAAACATTTCATTAAAAACAAACTGCAGCAACAATAACAAAGGAGCTCCCTGTGAGTCTTACATAACCTGCTTCACTTCTACCCTACATTACAACACACAGCTATGCTGACTGATGAAGGAGGCCTCCTAGTACTGCTCTCCTCTATACCTTAAATAACTTTGCTCCATGAACATGACCCATGTAAACATTTCTCCAAAACATTCTATAGCACAATTCGCAGAATGTATGTGAATTTCAAAATGAAATTTTTTTAGCATTAAATAGGGTATATAAACAGTTAACATCAATAAACTTGAGACTATGTGACTTTTTTTCATTTCATGAGGTTCCTTTTACAGCATCGATGTAGTAATGTAATTAAAGTATAATCAGTTTAATAGACTCCAACATTCTTTTAGTTGTTCAAGTGCAAATGAGATGAAAGATCGTGTAAACACTAGCGTCATCAGTAGCTGCAGTTGAGTACAGAAACTCCATTAAAAATACTGGGGTAGAATAAATTTTCATTTTTTAAAGGTGTCAAACTCAGTTCCTTGAGGGCCGCAGCTCTGCACAGTCTGGTTCCAGCCCTAACTAAACAGACCTGATCAAACTAATTGAGTCCTTCAGGCTTGTTTGAAAACTACAGGTACATTTATTGAAGCAGGGTTGGAACTAAACTGTGCAGGGCTGCAGCCCTCCAGAAACTGAGTTTGACACCCATGATTAAAGGAATTTAATGCAGTGCTTCTTGTCTGACCTAAGACTTACTGTAAGATTGAGTTTAAAAAAATCTAGTCTTAAATGCGGCGATTTTATAATGACAAGACCGGAAACGCTTGAGCTGGTTTACTGAAAATTGAAAGTCCCTGTGCAGATACTAAATTCATGCCCCTTTTTTACCCAAGCTGTAAAACTAACTGAATGGTCAGATTTTTGTGCCATGAAAGATTGTAGGTCACTGATCAAGTATACTAATTAGACATAGTGGTCAACTTTAGCTGTTTTATCATGTGCATTTTATATGAAGTGAACATTAAACTGATCATCTGACTCTTTGTTTAGATCAGATGTTTATGTGTTTATTATGTGTTTCAGGATTGATTGCTGTTGATGTTTTACATGCACAGTCTTTCTTTCTTTAGTAGTTTTTTTTAGTAGTTTGAACAAAATAATGTGAAAAAAGATATTAAACTTGTCCAAATTATATTCTTAGCCATGCATTGTAGACATCAAATCTTATTTTTTGATATATTTACAGTAGGAAATTAACAAAATGTCTTCATGGAACCAGAGCTTTTGTTTAATTTTCTACAGATTTTTGAAACAAAGGGAAAATTTATAAACATTTTAACGCACAAAAAAAAATATTTTTGGCTTTTTCCACATGTATATCCATGCAACATAAAACTAGTTTTGTGGTGCAGGATGACATCCTGCTTCAAATGACTAAAAAAAAATCAATAAAAGTCACTTTTCAACTACGAAAATGAACAGAACCAAAGAGCATAGAATCTCCAAGACGTCATATTAAAGTTGTACCCTAATGTTCCCCAACGTCATTAGGATGTTGGATTTTGTTTGGAAATTTAAATCGGGTTGACGTCAGAACCCAACGTCAGGCTGACATCGATGTCAAATGTCCAACCTAAAATCAACCAAATATCAACTTTAATCATGTTACACCTTGGCATTGTGTGGATAATACCACTATGACATTCATCAGATGTTGGATTTTGGTCACTTTCCAACACAACCTAAAATCAACCAAATATCTACACTGTAAAAAAAAATCTGTAATTTTATAGTTTATTTCAAGCAGCTCCGATGCTGGAAAACAAAACGTAAAACAACGGCTGTTAAATTACAGAAATTTAACGTAAAATAACAGCTGTTGAATTACAGAAATTTACTGTAAGATTCAATTCAGGGAAATTTCTGTAAGTTAATGTCCGTTATTTTACAATAATTTCCATAATTTTTTAAAAAGCCATTATTTTAAGTTTTGCCGGAAAGTTACGGATTTTTTCACAGTGTACGGAATTTGACATTGTTATTGGATGTCAAAATAACATTGTCCTTAGACGCTGGCCAGACATTGTCTTTTAGTCACCTGATGTCATGATCTAAATCTTACCTAATATTAACGTCTTATGATGTTATGTGTCTGCTGGGAGAGATCAAGACTATAGAATGAAATTCGAAACCGTAAACAGATGGCAAACACAAATAAAACTATTTCCATATTTTTCTTACAGTGCACTCTAACAGTGTATTCCACCTTAAATATAATTTTAAAAAGCTGTATTAAATTAGAACAGGGCAGCACAATGGCTCAGTGGTTAGCACTGTTACCCGCCTCACAGCAAGAAGGTTGCTGGTTCGCAATTCGCAGTTGGCATTTCTGTGTGGAGTTTGCATGTTTGCTTGTTCATGTGGGTTTCCTCTCAGCTCTCCAGTTTCCCCCACAGTGCAAACACATGCAGTTTATTGGATTAACTAAATTGGCCGTAGTGTATGTGTGTGTATAAGTGTGTATGGATGTTTCCCAGTACTGGGTTGCAGCTGAAAGAACATCCGCTCTGTAAAACATATGCTGGATAAGTTGACGGTTCATTCCGCTGTGGCGAGCCCTGATGAATAAAGAGAAAATTCTAAATGCATTCGCCGGGACTCTCCTCTGCTGTTTGTTTTGCCGCAGGTTTCATGATCTCCAGCAGTCAGTTGAGCTGTAATCACCATCGCTCAAAGAAAGATGGATGAGTGTTTTAAACAAATGCGGCCCGTGTGTTTGAGGCGACAGGGAGTGATTGAGCTGTGCTAACAGATGTCCCATCGGCCCAGGCGTGCTAAGACTCGTCAGGAGTAACCGCTCGCTAACTTCTGTCCCATGCGCATAACCAAACACCTCACAGATTATGCAAGACCTGTTGTCTCTTCTAGTCCTCAATGCAAAGACACGATGGCTCCTGAGTTTCCTCAAGAGCAGCAGGAGGCACAAAAGCGATCAATAAAGCTATGCATTGAGTATCAGGCATTAGCATAAGCCATGGCTGCATAAGCTGTGAAGTTCCTCTCTTTGTTTCCGTCTCTAATGATCTGCATGTCAAAGCAAGGCTGAATAAATATATATGGGAGAAGATTAGCTGCAGATTACAGTGAGGCGGAAAGACATGCAGTGTTTTAAATGCAGTTTGATTTTTTTTTTCATCATTGGCAGATGCTGAGGCCGTTTGGTCTATTGACATGTGAGCAGCGGCCAGCGTTTAGTGCTTGCTCAGCAATTAACAACATCTCGGCCTGTCTGCTTAATTCATTATTCATATGGATTAGGACCCATGTAGCTTTTCCCAATGCTTCAGCTCAGCATGCACATCAATTTTTTAAGGGAAGCATCAACTGGTGAAATGTAATGTGCGAAATTTTGTGAATCTCAAAAAAATAAATAAAAAAAAATAATAAAAAAAAATAATAAAATAAAATAAAATAAAATAAATAAAAAATAAAATAAAATAAAATAAAATATTATTTTCGGCTTAGTCTCTACATGCAATAAAAAATAAAAGCTAAACTAAACTAAATGTTTATTTATAAAATATAAATAAAATATAATAATATAAGATTATACAACTATGAAATAAAATAAAAAATATTTATAATTTTTTTAATAAAATATAAATAAAATAAAAAATATTTATAAAACATAAATAAAAGAATAAAATAAAGTTATAAAATAAAAATTGCACTTAAAAAATATAAATATAATAAAATACATTTTAAAATAGGCTTTATTTTCTTAATGCATATTGCTAATAATAAACACAAATCTAAAATAGGATAGTTCACCCAAAATTCTCACAATTGTTTTACCCTGAGGTAATTTTAAACCTTTATGACTTACTTTCTTTAATGCATACAAATATATTTTGATGAATGTTTGAAACTAGCAGCCATTAACATCCATATTAAGGAAAAATGCTGGCTGAAGCCAATGGTTACAGGTTTCCAGCTTTCTTAAGAATATACATACATGTTTAGTGTTCAGTATGGAAGAAACTCAAACAATTTTTGAACAGGAATGTAATTAAATATGTAAGTATTTTTTTAATTGTAAGTAATTTTAAAATCAATTTCGGTCACATTTTACAATCAAGTTTCATTAGTTAATGTATTTACTACATGAAGTAATTATGAACAATTCTTGTATGTCATTTGTTAATCATACTGTTGCCTTATTACAATACAAATTCACTAGTTTCCATGAACTAACAATGAACAAATGTATTTTCATTAGCTAACATTAACTAACATGAACAAATACTGTAATAAATGTATTGTTCGTTGTGTGTTCATGTTAGTAAATGCATCATCTAATACAACCTTATTGTGAAGTCTTACCTATTTTTTTTAGATAATAACCTGAGAATACTAATTTCTAATCTAGTCTATTAAAGATATCCAGAAAGTTTAATGCAAAAAACATTTACCAGAAAATACCAAAAATCAATGTCCTCTGAATGAAGAGGTCAAACAACCATTTTAATAACAATAGATATTCGATTTGCCTTACAAAATCCTCCACAGACAACCCAAACTCTCCTAAAGCCAGGTTTCGTTTGTCCTAACCATCCTTCTGTTCCTCTTTTTTCTGTTTTTTACGTTTCACAACAGTTCACACCACCAATATCAGTCTCACCCAGAGTGAATCACAGCATATCTAATATTATTTTTGCTTAGATTTGCAAAGTTTTTCCAATGTTGCACAAAAAATTTCAGACCTTCCTTATTTTTAATATGTAGACAAAAACCTTCCAAACTGACTGACAGCACATACATTTAAATAATATCTCATGTATTGTATGCCTTATCACATTAAAACCCACTACTTTTATGTACTTTACACTGTATGTAGTGCACATGCACATTTTAACACAGGGGTTCCCAAACTTTTCAGCCCGCAACCCCCAAAATAACAATGCCAGTAACTTGTAACCTCCAATATCCTTTAAGGTGGTTATAAATATAGAAACTTTGATTGCAACGGCACACACACACACACCAATAGGCCCAATAAATATAAATAAAATAAAATTATATATTTGTAAAATAAAAATAATAAAAAAATCATAAAAAAAAATAAAATATTATTCATAAAATGTATATAAAATAAAATAAAAAATTATAAAATATAAATAAAATATAATAAAATAAAATAAAATATTGTTTCTTAATTCAAACAGCTAAATATAAATGAAAATACAAATCTAAAAGGGATAGTTCATCCAAAATTGAAAAATTGCTTTTGCTCACAATTTAGAATGTATACTGATGTGTCTAATGCTATTGCTGTGTTTTAATTCAATATAATCACGCCAAGGGGTGCAATCCAATAGAAAAAACCCCTGAAAACCTGTAACAATAAACAACTATTTTTATCTTCAGTAGATTACGGATAAAATACCGTAACTAAAATGGTTTAATTAAATTAATTATATTTTTGGAAATCACCAAGCGACCCCCTTCATTGTCCTGAGACCCCCCGGAGGTCCCGACCCCCACTTTTGAAACCACTGGTTTAACACACAGTGATTTAAATAACATTTTAAAAATCAGCAACAGAAGTACACTAGAAAGATCCAGTAATAAAGCAGTGTTTGAGTAATGCAAAACAATCAAAATTACATGTGCAGAACTGTTCTGAAATTCATCATGTCAAAACCTTTTCTGAAATGTACAGTATGTTAAAATCCCTAAAAAACTGCAACAGGGTTCAACGCTAAGGATTTTTTATACTGGTCTGATTGGGCCACTGATTCAGATTTTTTCTAGAATTTAAATATCTAAAAAATGTTAATAAATGTATAATGAGCAAAAAGTGTTATGCAAACAAAAACAGCTGTGTGGAAAATGTGCAGGTATGTTATTGCAGTTTGAAATTATTTAACAAAAGGTGGCTGACTTGCAAACTGAGGGCAAATTGTGCAAAACATCACTTTTTCAACATCATTTTTATCGTTGTTATGTTCCCACAAACTTTTTCTTTTAAAAATTTATTTTACCCTTATAGTTTGATTTTGCCACCATGTTGCCGTCATTTCACTGTACTGATTGTTACCAGGTTACGGGGAAAAAAAGCATGCTCAATACCTCAATTAAGATGAAAGAAACCGAAAAGCAATATGGTGCTTATGACATCACAGAGAAGGTAGCATTTGAAGGCTTTAAAGCACAAAATTAAAATGCACGCAATTGACAAATAGTCGCAGGCAAATTAAACTTTAGTGACAAGGCAGCAGTGTCCCGATTGGGCCAGAAATGATCCTGTCTGCTGTCCCAAGTGGCTCTCATGCTGGCCCTAGGCCATCAGGCGGTCCTTATTGTTGAGCCCTGTACGATCAATAGATTTGAAGAATGAACTGGTGTTCGAGGTGTTCAAAAGAGTCATGAGCACCTTCAGTAGTTGGATCAGCTGTGTTTGATCAGGGTTGAAGCAAAACTGTGCTGAGCTGCGGCCCTCCAGGACTTAAGTTATAGACCTATGATGTACTGTATATACAGTGTTAGATTTTTTCTAAATTTCAATACTTTTAAAAGTATAGTAAAGTATTCAATCCAGGAAACTTTAAAATCATGTACATTCCCTCAAATATTGCTTTCTCAACTATACTTAGATGGACATGCTGCATTTCATTATTATTATTTTTATTTTATAATTATTATTATTATTGTTTATAATATACTTATAAATTTAAATTCAAAAAAAGTATTTTATTTATCTGTAATAAATAGTGATATTTCATAGTTTTAATCAGGTTTAATGTTACCTAAACATATTAAACTATCAATTTCTAGAACTGACAGACTGGATTAATATGCAGAAACATTCTGTACTGTATCCCACAAGAATAAGGCCCTTAATGCTTAATAATGAAAGTTTTCCCAGCACTCGGTTGCAGCTGAAAGGGGATCCGCTGCATAAACCAAATCCCAGAATAGTTGACGGTTCATTCCGCTGTGGCAACCCCTGATAAATATGAGACTGAGCAGAAGGAAAATTAATGAAAGTAATGTCAGTTCCTGATTTCAATTTCAACACAATTAATCCGGATATGCCTACAGACTAAATAGTAGGCAAAATAAGAGAGACAAATAATGTCCTCAATAAGCTGGTTGCCGCTTGCTACATTTGAAAAACACACAAAAGCAGGGGCGGATTTAGTGATTTGGGGCCCCAACAGTGCTAAAATGCACCCTTTGTTTCATTCATTTTTAAAATGTATTTATTCAAATCACTCATATATCTGCTTTTCCATGTTTTATCTTAATGAATCTTTACATTTGAAATGATTTGTGTTCTTAAAATGAATTCATAATAAAAAAAATGAATGAATGAATAAATAAATAAATAAATAAACAAACAGTTTTTAATACTAAACCAGATTTGACGGCTCCATGGTAAAATAGATTTGCGTAGATCTTGCGTAGAGAAGTAGGGCCCGCAGGCCAAAGTTGGCCCATTGTAAACTTTAATTTGGCCCACCATCCGATCTGAGAATGAGAATGGTGGAGAGGATTGCGTCGAATGCCTTTAACACGGAGATCATAATTTCTACTTTAACATATTGCTTTTTATTTATTTTATTTAGAGCAAACTGAATGCAGAATAGACATAATAAATGTAGTATACAGAATGCACTATTATATACAGTGCTTATCTCATTACAAAAGACAATTTGTATTTTCTCTCAATTAACAACTGGTTTCCACTTGCTACATTAGAAATGCACACAAAAGCAGGGGCGGATTCATAGATTTGGGGACCCAACAGTCCTTAAATGCACCCTTTGTAGTTTTATTCATTTTTTAAATGTATTTATTTTGCTTTTCTTTTCTTATATCACTCATGTATCTGCTTTCCCATCTTTTATCTTATGAAATCTCTACATTTGAAATGATTTGTGTTCTTAAAGTGAATTCATAACTATAAACAAACAAACAAACAAACAAACAAACTAATAAATAAATAAATAGTTTTTTTTTAAATAACCTGATTTGACTGCTCCATGATTGAGGGTGTAAGAGGGTGCTTAGTTTTAGACCAGAGATGCCCAAATAATGCATTTAAAAAAGGGTTGATGATGGAGAGGGTTGTGGAAAATGCCTTTACCACAGAGATCGTCATTTCTAATTTGACTTAACCTTTTTTGTTTGTTTTATTGCTTTTTATTTTATTCAGAGCAAACTGAAATGAAAATTTTCAATTGAATGTTGTAAATGAATCTTTTTTTTCTTTTAAAATGTAAATACTGTCAGTCAATGAATAGAGCACTATGCAAAAGACATCAGTGAGCAAATCAAGGCAAAAACTAGTGAAATTCTGTCATAAATAAGATTCTTTTGTTTTTACTTTAATAAGTTTATTATAAAATGTCAAAAAAAAATACTGTAGTAGTTAATATAAGGCAATGTTTTTAGTCATTGTTAAACATTATTAAATAAATTAGGAAATTACTCATGGCAAATATTTACTTTCTGGCCTCTAGCCTCAATCAAGCTAGGTTTTTGGAACTTCATAAGAAAATGTTTGGGCACCCCTGTGTTAGACCCTCATCACCACACATACATATGATAGAAAACGATGCTATTAAAAATAATTCATACGTCTAGGTTTTTATTTGGGTCTCCCAAGTATCCTGGGGCCCCAAGCAGCGGCTTACTTCTCTTATTGGTTAAATCCATCCCTGCACAAAAGTGAGGCATTTGTCAACAATGAAGCACTGGTGTTCACATTATGCACACACTGATTCATACACTATTAAACAGCACTGAGTTAACAGACTAGTATGACTGGACTTCACAGTCACCAATTCGGGAAACAAAAGTCTGGGAATATTTCCATATGGCACGAATTAGACTGAAGTCTCTGAAGGGTTAGTCTGGACTTCTCATAACACCACTACACCAATTTAAAATTCGTTGCTCGACTAGTTATGTTTCATCACAAAGGCAGTTGTGACACACTTCCCGGAAATTACTCATGACATTGTGTTCCGTTTGCTATAAACGTGTTCCCCATTTTATAAAAATAAAAAAAAACTGAGGTAAACAAATATTTGGTGGTTTATATAAGAATACAAGAGCTCCACCTGGTGGTCAACATTACTGTCTTTCAGACGACGGAAAAACCAGTTTCCAGGCACACAATCAGCTCTTTCTTCTGAGGAGACATTTTAAGAAAAGGAGGTCAGTGGATCAGTCACATGTAATAAATAATATAAACCAAAAGACTGGCTGTTTACAGAGATTGACCTTTAATTCAGAACAAGTTCATCCTCGCGAAACAGCGGCACTATAGTGAATTCACACTATATTGGGTGCTATCTTGTTATTATGCAACAGACAACCTAAAAATAGTTTGTCAGATGTTTCTACATGACCTTACTGCATTTCCATCCCTAACAAAAAGAGCCATTTAGCGTTTTAAATATAGAAATGGAAGATCAAGTACAGATTATCTTTAATGTTGTGGGATATAATAAAGTACACACTTTGGTTTGGTTTTGTACTGCATAGTTTAGAAATTTTATGGGGGTAGCACGATTTTATACTGGGTTTCCTCCGGATACTTCGTTTTCCCCCCATAATCCAAAGACATGCAGTACAGGTGAATTGAATAAACTAAATTTGCCGTAGTGTTTGTGTGTGAATGTGTATGGGTGTTTCCCTGTGTTAGGTTGCAGATGGAAGGGCATCCACTGTGTAAAACATATACTGGATAAGTTGGCGGTTCATTCCACTGTGGCGATCCCTGATGAGTAAAGGGACTAAACCGAAAAGAAAATGAGTTAATGTCAAACTTGGCTGTCTTGTTAAATAATAAAGATATGTTATAAATGGACATGCTAAATACAAGTTAACCCTGTAAAGCCCACTGTTGCAGAATTAACTTTTAGCAATTGTAAAAACGAGAATTTGAAGAGTTTTTATCTTCTCAAATCCACATTTCATGATTAATGGGTTTTATCGTGTTTCCTCACGATGCTATTGGATAGAAAAGGCGTTTATAGGTCTGGTCACCCTGTCATGAACGTACCTGCAATCTTCACATTGAGCTGATCTCCTTTTTTTTTTTGCATGTCTGAATTTGTCAACATTTAAGCATGTCAGCTCTTTCTTTTGAGGAGTTTTTAGGAAAAGGAGGTCAGTGGATCAGTCACATGTAATAATTAATATAATCCAAAAGACTGGCTGTTTACAGAGATTGATCTTTAATTCAGAACAAGTTCATCCTCGGAAAACAGAACGGCACTAGTGCTCTATTTGCATCTCTCAAAACAATTTGTCACTTGTGCACAGCATAATAGCAGTTTCTCATCCCTTCCAACAAGTTGCAAATGCTTTTGGGCATGCATCAATTGCTTTCCTACAACTCTCTGCTGTTTATAACATTATCATTTGCTTATGTCATGTCAGTTAAAATTAACTAAACTTGTGAATGCTGAATAGTCACTCCATAAAAAACTTAATAGTCCTCATTTCATTGCCTGAGTCATTACATGCAAATATGTCTGTCAAGCAAACTTTATAAAAATCTTTAAATCCTTTTTTTTTTTTCCTGAAAACGTCTTCTAAATTGAAAAATTTCATAAATGATATTCAGACCTATGTGTGTCAGGTTCTGTTCCAATATTGTTTAGTTGTGCACAGCTCTACCTAAAGGAAGTTTATGTTTGTTGTAAATAAGGATGTGTTTATTCTTTTGCAAAATGCTGTGAATAAATTAGAATTGCAAAGCAAATGCAGTACAAATGTGAAACACGTTCAGTGTCTTGTACTCAGATACCTCACTAAATGCAGTGATGTCTAACTTTACTGTAGTTTTTACAGTTTTTCCTCAGTAGCTTTAGTGCATTACTCACAACACTATTTACATTTGCACTACAGGTAATGCATTTCTCAAAACAATTAGTCTTTATTGTATGTAAATCTTTATTTTCCTGAAAATGTCTTCTTAATTGAACAAGTTGATGATTTACAGACCTGTGTATGTTGTAGGCTCAGTTCCAATATGTACTGCAATATTGTGTACAGTTGTACTCAGCTCTATCCAAAGAGAGTTTATGTTTGTTGTAAATAAGGATGTGTTTATTGTTTTGCACAGTGCTGTGTATATGTAAATTAGGATTGTAAAGAGCAAATGCAGTAAAAATGTGAAACATACATATTCAGTGTCTTGTACTCAGACACTTTACTAAATGCAGCGATGTCTAACTTTACTGTAGTTTTCAAATGGCTGTGCAAATAGTATATAGTGCTGTCTTGAGCCTTTTCAGGAAGTGTCACTAAAATCTGACTTTTTTTTGCACTGGAAAAAAAAAAAACAGTAAAGTTTTTTCATAATGATAACATGACAAAGCCATTTGACTATCTTGTTCATAAACAATGGTGTCAGGACTTTAAATTTTGATGACACTGACACTTTCATTGACATCAATGCTAGGTTTTATTATTTTACCAATAATAGCTAGGTTTTGCAGTTTATACTAATTTTTGTTAAAGTTTTGAGAAATGCGTTAACTGCTGTGCAAATGTAAATAGTGTTGTGAGAAATGCACCAAAACCCCTGAGAAAAACTGTATCGTCTTTTGACATTGTGTCCCTGCTTGGTAGTATTTCTTCAACATTATGGAAGTCAAAAAGCACCATCAAGTTTTGATGAGCAACATTCTTCAAAATGTCTTATATTTTTGAGTTCAGCCTTGAAAACAATGTCATTTGGTGAATGAATTTAAATTTTTAATTCAAACTTTCCCGTCAGAGACCAAATCAGACATAAATTCTCAGACTTCTCTCTGACTATGTTTACATAGACATTAGTAACAAATGATTTGCCTTAATCCGACAAAGACAACAGTATGATTAGGATGTTTACATGAGTTGCTTTTTAAATGTTCCTTTAATGATCCCGTTATGGCACATAATTCGATTAACGTCAGTGCGTCACCACGCTATCCACATTTCCTCCAGAGTTTCATGTAATTTCAGGTGTTTCATTTTTAATTTGTCGACTTTAACTGCAGTTTGCCACTTTTACTTTCATTCAGGAACATTTCATGCACGCCCCAAATGAGATGTTGGATGAGAGTATGAACTGCTGGAAGAGTGAAGTTTTAATGGAATTTAATGCCACATGCTGTATGGGGAAAAAACCTCCACATTTCGCAAAGCAGGTGTCTGTGTTCCTTCACTGACGGTATGTGCATAGATTAGTGTATGACAGCCATGTGTAAGTAGACTATCCTGTCGCAAAACACAGTGAAAATCCTACACGACAGTAATAGTTTGACTGTGGTGTTTTGATGTCTGTACTTCTAATCTGCATAATCAGACTAAAATCAACATTCTCCACATGCCTTAATTCCATCTCTGTTTAGTTTGATGATGACTATAGTCGGATTAAATAGATCAAGAATCGCTGATTACATGGTAAACTCTTAGGGCCTACTGACACTATGCCATCTGTACCGTGCCCAGGCCCGTTTCCCGGATCGTTTGAGAAGTGTGAGTGCGCTGAATCGGGCTTAAGCACAGTTCACTTGGCCTGCCCTGGCCCGGTTGGAAGAGGTGTGCTTGAGCGCGGTTCACTTGGGCTTTGGCACGGTACGCTTGTGTGTGAGTGCAAAACGCGCCAAAGCCCGAAACTGAAAGCGAGACGTGACTTTTAAGGGGCTGTTTTAAATGGATTTATTAATCATTCTTACTGTTCAGTGAACGCAAACTGCCGTAGTTTATTAAAGACGACAACTCCTCACAGCATGACAGCTGCGCGGCTTCAGCAGACCTCCTCATTCCTGCAGCACGAGAGCTTTATGATTGTTTATGAGCGCCAAAAGTGGCGGATCTGTTCGGCGAAATATCTGACCGCATCTCTAAGGACTGTTTGGCGAAACATTTGACTGCATGTCACTGCATATCAAACGACTGAAACGATATAACTAGAGAAATCTCCACTGTGCTGCTGAGTGAGAGAGCGCTTCTCACTGAACAGCGCAGCAGCGATGACATAAGCGTGCCGAGGCCCGTTTGTGGTGTGAGTGCGGGCCGTCGGGGGAGACGGGAGGGGGGACAAGCGTGCTTTGGCCCGGTTCGAGGCAACTGTACCTAGTGTGAGTACGGCCTTAATCAGAGATTTGTCTAATTCATAAAAGTCGGATTATCAGCGTCCATGTGAACATACTCATTATCGCTAGCTGATTCACAAGAAAGCCACAGAAGTTCAGTTACATTTATTTCTCATTTTAAAAACGGCTTTTCAAACAATCAAAATATAAATACATCTTTCCCACACAAAAATCAACTGGCAACAACACGACAAAAACCTCACTCATACCAAACATCCATTATCAAACACACTCACACACACTAGCAGACATGTGCGCTCTCTCTCACACACACACACACCCCAGCCCCTGAATTTAGAGTTAAAGGTGCAATTACAAAAAAACAAACAAAAAACAATCATCCGACATCTGTACAGACTGCAGTCTCTGTGTTTGTGTGCTTGAGGACAGAACAAGAGCCCTGTTAAAACCTCTTCTGTGTGTTTTTTCCAGTTCTGCTTCATCTGTAGTGACCAATACTCAACTCAAACAACTGCTAAAACTGCTGGTTTCATCTGCCAAACTGTGACCGTGTTCAGCGAGGCAGGAAAACACTGGTTTCGTGATCAGGTACAAATTTTTAACTAAGGAGCGAACAAAAAAATTCAAAAGCCAAAAATCTCAGGGGGGAAATAAAAGCTTTGATTTGCAGAGGTAAACAACTGATGCGTCGTCAGCGCAGCGCTGATGCTAATGTCCATAGGATCCTCCAAAATACAGTCTGTGCGTCACAGGTCCTGCTGCGGCTCCTGTGCTGCTGTGTCGACGAATACATTCTGCTCTGTGGCCACAACAGTAATCAGTCTGGGGGGCTTTGATTGTGGCTTCTGCCTTTTCATACACAGAGGTTTCCGGACACAGTCTCGTACGGTGGAGTCTCTGTTGTGCTAGGATGCTTTGCCCAGCTCAATTTTCTTCTGGATGGCTCTCGCGGAGTGGTATATCAAAGAATCGATGAGTCCGGCAACTGAAGGGAGCAGAAACAGACACAGTGAGACTATGAACAGCACTGCAGTGGAAGACTCATGTTTGCATCAATATGGCAGACCGAGTAAGATTGAACTCCTCAAAACTGTGCAATAAACACAAATGGATTATATATTAGAGATGAGTTGTTGATTTAAATAAATCTAAATGGGACTAGATGCGTTTCCAATCACCTATTTTATGGGCATTTTGGATATCCGCATAAAAATAAATAAATAAATAAAAATAAATAAAAAAATCTTTTGATGGAAATACCAAGATGTGCATAAATATTGAAAATGTGCATAAAAATGTATGTGCTTACCTGAATAGGATAAACTTTTTGTTTGATAAGAAAAGATGTGCATAAACGTTGGAAACACTTTTACCTACAAATTCCAGTATGAGCATTAATGTGTGTGAATTAGTGATGCGGGGACGGCGGTTATATCTGCTGGTTCGGATGTAGCGGGACATGGCAGTGGACCAGCGAAAAAGACTCCCAAAATAATAAATGAAGTGCAAGAGTAGCCTATACTGTTCAAAGTTTCAGTTAGAGGAGTCAACAGAGGAAAATCTGCTCTCGTTCTGGGAGAAGCAAGATCGCTTATTTCCATTTCTGTAGCACCTTGTGAGGAGAATATTGTTCATACCTACAACAAGTGGTGCGAGAGAACGCTCGTTCAGTGCAGCTTGGCAGAGTTTTGGAGGCGAGGCGGAATCGCCCGAATTTAGGCTCAGTAGGTGCCATTCTGTTTTTGCACAGTGCAAAGAAAAAGGCCTAGGGAACACAACATAGCTGCCATTTAGGCTGAAGTGGCACCCTTTTTGTTATCTTGTTCCTGTATCTGTAAAAGCTGAAATGTCTCATTTTTACTTTTTGTATCTTTTTGAAAATGAAGACAATGCTGACTAAAGACAAAATTTAGTTTTTATAAATAAATGTTGATTTTAAAATGTTTACAATTAACATATTATTTTACTATCAGAGATGTGCAGATTAGCTGACTGAATCTGCTGTTAATATCCACGTTGACCTATCATCATGCATTAAACAAAGAATTTGAATTATTAAAGTGAAGATCGGGTGCGGATAAATATATCAGATAAAACTTTATGTGCGGCTGGGTGGCAGGCGGCTGATTAGTATGAAGCCGCGGATTCGGGTGTTATTTCAGCTGATCGGCGCATCTCTAGTGTGAATGGATAATTCTAATAAAATAAATAAATATTTATTTTTTAAAAATTGCAATAGCACATTTATTTAGACTATTCGCAATTGATTTATTTGCTGCTAAATTACACGTTTTACAAAATCACCACACTGCTTCAGTCAACCAAATTTCATTCATTCATTCATTTTCCTTCAACTAATTCTCGATTTCAGAGGTCGCCACAGCAGAATGAACTGCCAACTATTCTCATTTTGAGGAGGGAACTGGCGGACATGCAACAACTTTAATCATAAGGTGAACACAAAACAAAACTTTCCATCAGGAGCTCCTTCACAGGACTCTACACTTGTAAACACTTGCTCCAATGGTTTGCTTGGCTCTCGATTCCGCACACACTCGGCCACTATCAACCCGACCAATCACAGAGCTAGCGCAACACGTCGTTCCAACATGTAGTTACATGTTTTGAGAGGTGCGCATCGGGGATGGTCACGGCAAGGGCTATGCGATCACACACAGTTAATGTCTTTCCAGTCTTAACCCAGTATTGGGAAACACCCATACACTTATTAACACACACACTCATACACTGCGTGAAGTTTCATAAACTAATTTCGAGAGGAGCATGTGATATGATTAATTGCAGCTGGTGTCTCATCTGCAATTATTAGTAAACCAATCAGAGTATTCCAAACTCACAATAAAAAGCCCGTCTCGCCTTACTCCATTATCTTCATTTTTGAAGACTCCACCCAATATACCCCAATATCTCCCCCTATTCCTCCTTTACCAGGGGGAGCTCTTGAGAATTAACAGATCTCATACCCCCTTACATGCTCATTAACTAGGCGGGAGCCCTGGGCTCAATTATCTCTGGTTTTCTCCCAGGACAGCATGCCAAACTTGCTATTAATAGAGTGGAGGTACTATGACGTCAATTTGTATGCAAAAATCTGGAAGCAAGTTAGCATTTTAGCAGTTCCGGTTCCCTCGTCACAAAGTCAATGGTTTTTTTCAATGGGATTTCAGTAAAATCGCTTAAATAAGGTTTGTGGCTAACACAAACTCAAAATACTTTCACGTTTTGTTCTATGACATAAAACACATCAGTTACAGCACACTCTTGAATTTTTAAATCGGTTATGCTTCTTTAAAAAGACGCTTGCTATCAAGTTGCTAATTGGGACTACAGGCGGCGTCGGAGACATTATACGTCATCGAGCTGAACTGGTCTGGAGCGCGGCTCGCTTGTGTTGGGCATTTGGATTTGTCTGTGATTTTAGGTATTTTCATGAATAGTATTTTATATTTTGTAGTGTTTTTCTAATTGGGAATTCAGATTGTGTGTAGACAATTCCTTCACTTATAAAGGCTGTCGAGACAGATTCATTTGTTGATAATTCATTTTAATTAAACGATATTATGAAGATACTGCTTACCAGTGCAGCCTGTTTCTTTCCTGCTCTCAGTAATGCAAACGTGTGAATAAATGTGTACAAATACATGCATGTTAACTGTCATTTTAATGTGATCAAGTGATTTTTCGTCGGGTTTTTTTTTAATCTAAACACATTTCTTTGTCATAACTGCAATATCTAGACTCCTCCATAAAACGTATAGCAGATGTAACTGTATGGGCTGCTTTTCACTGTACTTCGTGACAAAAAAGGAATATTGAATGTTGATCTGTGTCCATGATGATGGAACTAGCAGGCATTTGATAGACTTGTTCCTCCTCATGCCTCATTTCTGTCGTCTGTTAAGGTAAGCAGGCTGTGTGCACGCGCGCGATACACTTATTTAAATGTCTTATGATAATACTATATAGGCAGATTTATACACGCAGTTTTAAAACTTTTAGAACAACCGCAAAGAAAAACAGATGTATTTCCCACGTAAAAACGGTCTAAAAGGCACGTAGGTCTATGTGTTTTTGCGAATTTATTTGTCTATAATATATACAGTGGATTATAATATTATAAACAGAAAGATTAACTCTTTGTCATGGACAATATTTCTAAAAATAAGCTTGATAAGTCGTCTGTAGCAGGGTGGGGCTGACGTCACATGCGCGCATCCTGAAGGCACTGTAGTCCATTTATAGCATAATGTTAGCTTTTCAGTTCTTTTGTTTGCATTTAAAATACAAAAGTGCTCAAAGTTGTATTTTCATGTGAGGTGTAATGAACTGTGTTCGAACACAGAGCTTATTATTTGTAATCTTCGAAAAGCCTATGGGAAAATCCTATAGGGATTTTCACAAGGGAACCAGTTTTATGCTAGCAGCCGATTAGCCTACAAAGTGACGTCATAGTTCCTCCACTCTATATAAAGCAATATCTAAGTGTGAACTCTGGAGGGCAGATTTAGTTTATATAATTCACCTATAGCACATGTCTTTAGACTGTGGAGGAAACCAGAGCATCCAGAGGAGACCAACACAAACACGGGGAGAACATGCAAACTCCACACAGAAATGCCAACTGACCCACTTGGGACTCGACCTGGCGACCTTCTTGCTGTGAGGCGACAGTAATACCTGTGCCCTCAACCATCTTTATGCTTTTTACAACATATTAAAAAAAGTGCATGCATGCTGGACACTTGCTGATGGGTTTTCCTGTACCATGTGGTTCAACATAACCATTACAAATGACAACGAATCCATTAAGATCATGCATTTCAGCACAAGTCTGTAGATCAAACGCTTTTCGAGATCATGAGAAACAAATTCAGTCGAGTGTGTGCAAACTTGTGACTGAACATTTCTGAATGTTATGCTTGATCTTTGCTGCTAAACTCCAGATGCGTTTACTGATTTTGATTTGACACACTCTTTCCTCGAGTACAGGACGTGCAGGACCGTATCGAGCATGTACGCAATTTAAAATGCTGTCGCTTACGTATGTGTATGCAGGCCACATCCTTCAGACATACTTTCCATGAAAACTGCAAATACAAAACACATAATGGAGTCTCTCACCTGTGAAAACACCTCCAATAATAGCACAAACTCCTGTTAGGAAATGGGTGAAAGACCTGCGGAGGAAAAGACAGAGAGAATTATAAGTATAATAAATGCTTATCCTCATTACGGTACAATGCATTAGATCGTTTCTTTCAAACAAAGTGTGTAATGTGATCACCTCTGCTTCTCTGTAAACTTGACCATCATCGGAGAGAGCTCATACAGCACAAACACACCAGGCAAACCCTGATCTCCAATCAGCCCGTTAGCAATTTTCTCATGTCTCGTTACTGAAAACTGGTTCGTTTTAACAACCTGAAGTCAAAGAACAGCATGGTTACTGCCATCACATGCATCAACATTTCTAAACAAAATCACAGACCATCATTTTAGCTTACTAATGTAGAGTTATATTCACATGCTTTTCTTTTAAACACTGTTTTTTAATCATTACTTACATGGGGATTTTTTAAGTCTTTGTTTTATGCATTAAGAATCAAACCAGCCAGCAAATGAAGAGAACCATAACATTACAAACTTTGATTTGAAGCAAAAATGTATGTAATTCTGTGCTCAGCTGGGGCCTGTTCTATAAACCAAGCTTACAGAAAATGCCAGGCTTCTTTTGGTAAGTCAGGTTTATTAATGGCAGATATTATTTCATAAATCAAATTTACAAGATTTCAAACTCAGTTTCTCTGGCAACTTATGATGGGAAAGTTTTAAATTCAAGCTTAACCAAAGTAATGTTAACATTGACCTGCCGTAATTTGATGCCATTTTAATTCTCTCAATTCTTAATAATGATTAAAACTTTATAGTTACTTAATAGTAAATATAAACACCCAACATCTTTAAGAATAGAACAATAATATACATTTCAAGAGTTCACACTGAGCTGATGATTGATAATAAAGCTTGATTGGCATGCTGTCCCAGGAGAGAGCCCTGAGCTTGAGATCCTCGAGCCCTGGGCTCCCTCCCGTTTGCAGGGCGAGAGGGAAGTTTGAGCTCTGGTAGATCTTGATGATTCCCCCCGGCTTATTTGTAGCTAAGTGAAGGATATGGATGACTGAGGAGAGGTGTACTCGCTAAGAGCTTGACTATGGTATAAATTTTGGTGTGTTCAATTTACTAAGGGTGCATGTTATTTGGACTGTGGGAGGAAACCGGAAAATCCAGGGAAAGCCCACGCAAGCACGGGGCAAACAAGCAAAACTCTGCACAGAAATGTCACCTGGTTTAGTAGGAACTTAAACCAGAGGCATTCTTGCTGTGAGGCAACAGTGCTAATCACTGGGCCGCCATGTCGCCTGTTTGAAAAGAAGGGAAAAGTAGGCTTGTGTTGAGGGAAAGTTCTTCAAGACGAAGATATTGAGATAAGAAAACTCTGGTTCTTTATAGTGAGTTAGGAATCATCTGATTGGATTATTAATCATTAGCTGATGCTGGAACAGCCGAGAACAATCATAAGCACTTAATCCTCTCGAAATTTGTTTATAAATAAACTTAAATTCAAATAAATTACTTTAAACAAAACAAATACAAACTACAACATTTCAACTACATTTTATAGCTTATGTTGATTTTTTTTTTCCTGTATATAGAAATTTTATTTAATATTTACCCCAACATATTCATTTAGGTGTAATAATTTTTGGACTGAGATCTTCAGTTTATTTTTTGTTAGATTATTTCAAAATTTTGCATTGGTACTGAATAATCTAACGTACAGTTAAGGTCAGAACTATTAGCTCCCATTTGATAATTATTATTATTTTTTTAAATATTTCCCAAATTATGTTTAACAGAGCAATCATGTCTGATCATATTTTTTTCTTCTGGAGAAAGTCTCAGTTAGAATAATAAAAAAAAGTCTCGGCTAGAATTAATATTTATCTATGGAGAAAATAAATCAAGATTTTACTTCTGGAATTATTCTGCTATATTACTATATAACATATATCTATGTTTATGAGCAAATATATTGTCAGATGTTAAAAATATAATTTTCTATGAAAAAAATTAATGAAGATTTTACTTTAATGTAAAACTTCTATAATAGCTTAATACTATTCATTCATTCATTCATTCATTTTCTTTTAGCTTAGTCCCTTTATTAATCAGGGGTCGCCACAGCAGAATGAACCGCTAACTTATCCAGCATATGTTTTATGCAGTGGATGCCCTTCCACTGGGAAACATCCGTACACTCATTCACACACAAACACTACAGACAGTTTATCTTACCCAATTCACCTATAGCGCATGTCTTTGGACTTGTGGGGGAAACCGGAGCTAGCTTAATAATATATTATATTTATTAATAATTTAACCTGAATTTTATCAATATAAATATTATTGTTTTGTTTTTGTAAAGATACTATTATTTATAGTGTCTCTTACCTCTCCATCTCCTTTAACATATATCGTTGGCACAATTTTCACAAAATACTGGTACATCATTGAGGCTGTAAAGGCCAGAAGAGAGTACAGGTCAATCAGACATACAGGACGTCAACATTTGGTGAAATTACAGTTTTGAAGTCCTCTTGCACTAATAATAAACACATTTGAAATCTAACCTTTCATTTTGGCAAGGCAAGTTTATTTATAAAGCACATCTCATACACAATAGTAATTCAAAGTGCTTTACATAAACAATAATAAAAGAAACAAGAAAATAATAAAAATGATTAAAACAGATTAAAATGTGTTAAATCAGGTTTTTTAAGAAATATAAAAGTAAAAAAAGACATAATAGTGCAATCTGTGGGACGTAGCACAGTGCTCATTCAGTAAAGGCACAGCTAAACAGATGCGTTAAAGTAATAAACAGGCCCGTAGCCATCCTGGTGAAAGGGTGGATCTTTTTTTCTCAAAAACTGGACCTTCAGTTTTTTTGAGGTACCAAAACATTTCCCTTAAAGATAAAAAAAAAAAACATACTTTAAAATGGGTTCTCAACCTTTTTCTCTTCGATGCCCACTTTTATCTCTGATTTTCTCCTGTTTTGAAGGCCCAAAACTGAGTGTCTAGAGAAAATGCTTGTTTTAAAACTTTATTTATTAGCAAAACATTTATTTTGCCTCCTATTATTCCCTTATTTTTCTACATGGTTATATATATATATATATATATATATATATATATATATATATATATATATATATATATATATATATATATATATATATATATAACCATGTAGAAAAATAAGGGAATAATAGGAGGCAAAATAAATGTTTTGCTTATATATATATATATATATATATATATATATATATATATATATATATATATATATATATATATATATAAACAGAAACATTGTACATATATATTATTATATTTTATATATATTTTTATATATTTTTTTTAAATGTACAGACAGGTTCAAAGCTCCTGAATTCTTTACTTCAGTTATTCTTTACAAGTTATTCAGTTGACGCGCAGCAATTGGAAATTTATGCCACAGTTATGTCTGTAATTAACAGTGAGGGTGTTTTTGCACAGAGTCCGGATTAGCCTGTTTAATCACAGAAAATGGGAAATGCCATTACTACTATTATTTTAATATGGCATATTTAATAATAAAATCAAATAATTATAGTATAATATTTAAGCTCATTTTAATCTCGTAGCCCACCTGCAGGATCACTGAGGCCCCCTAGTGGGCCGCAGCCCACTGGTTGAGAATCGCTTCATGATTTATCAGCATTTTTTTTTTTTTTTTAATAAAAACTAAAGCTTATGTTCATTTATTTTTTTAAAAAACAACCTGGCCAGCACATTTAACGTTCCTTAGTTAGAATTTGGCCATTTCAATAAAAATAAATAAATAAATAAATAATTCAGAGCTTCACAATTTTTCTAGATTTTTCTCGTTAAAAATAAAATTGAAAATTCATGGATAACATTGACCTGATTAGTATTACAATTAACTTTAATATGAGCTGCCTTTGGTGCTTCACACCTTTTTATTGATCAATTTTTGTTTTATGAATAAGGTTCACGATTTAGAATAAAAGTTTCCTGTAAAATGTTTTCTCTATTTAACAGCACAGATGTTAGACTCATGAAAAATAATTGTTTGCACTGGCCAAAACTGATTAGCTGAAGTCATGACAGCCAACAGAGGATTCCACTTGTTAGATGGGTTATTTTCACAATTTATGATGGAACAGCAGTCAAAATAGGACAAATGAGCTTATGTATAGGACAAATGAGCTTATGTATAGGACAAATGCTGGACCTTTAACAGTGGAGGGCTGAGTCTTTCGAACATTCATGTTCATTAATAAGTAATAAACCCAGAAACAATGCAGTATATCCACCTTTATCTTTGTATTTGTTTTTACCAAAACAAAATAAAGTTGGTTAGAAACCGCTGTCAGTTCCTTTATTCACCAACAGGGTGTGTCTAGTGATAAACAGGTGACTGGCTCTGGCACTAGAGGGCGCTGCAGCGCTTCATAAGCTTGAATTCTCCGCTTGTACTTTGGCACTTCCTCTCAAGTAATGGCGTCCGTGTGAAACAGTCCTATCGCAAACATTGAGCTAGGTTGTCACAAAAACTAACCAACAGGGCCACTAAAATAGCGATTTGAACAAGGTAAGAAGACTTTCTTCAAATATATTTTTCGATAACTGCTCGCGGTGTCCATAACCGAGAGCGGTTGAGCTTGTTTAAGGCCGGAGACCTTGATGACATTTAACGAAATAATCCAGTTCACGTGCGTTAAATTTAGTCTTGTAGGTTTTAGTTTTACTTTAACGGCAATATACCGTAACTTACAGCTATATAAGCTACTCTTAGCTTGTCAAAATTACCTTGTTTTATATAACGCGCAGGTGCCAGACTTATCATTAAAGTAGTGCGCTACCTATGTAGACAACAGCATTATGTGCACTATGTAGAGGTCATTATATGTCAACTGATTCAAAACGTGCACATGTTAACAATACTGAATTTATATCTACATTAAAGTAATAGTCCACCCAAAAAAATCTAACTGTCATCATTTATTTATCCTTGTTTGTTCTGTTAAATACAAAAGAAGATATTTTGAAGAATGTTGAGGATCTGTAACCATTGCTTTCCACAGTGTTTTTTTTTTACAATGGAAGTCAGTGGTTACGGGTTTTCATCTTTCTTCAAAATATCTTGTGTGTTAAACCGAAGAAACAATTTTTTTTTTGTTTGGAACCACTTTAGGGTAAATAATGAGAATGTATTGATTTTACATCCTTAAATACAAACACACATAATATAATTAGTATTATTCATTATATTTATCATTAAACGCATACAAACATACACCGTATGCAAGAAATGCCCAAAAGTAACCAACTACAAGTAAAGCTTCATTGTGTCTTGTCCTCCTTCTAGATGCCGGTGAGTGTAGGATCGTACGGACAGCAGGCTCAGCCCAGCTGCTTTGACAGAGTCAAGATGGGCTTCATGATGGGCTTTGCTGTAGGAATGGCTGCAGGTGCCATGTTTGGGACTTTCTCCTGTCTCAGGTATAAACTTAAAAGGAACAGTTCACCTGGTAATTTAAATCTAATGTTAATATAATGAGGCGATACACTTAATGGCTTTTCTTCTCTCTTTCTGTAGAATAATAATCAAAACATTAACCTTTTGGTCATGTGTCTTTCATATAATGCAAGTTGTGCTCATGGCTGTCATGAAAATACTCAGGGTTGCCAGGTCCAAGAACAATGTTAAGCTCGAAACATGCCCAAAAATGAATAGTAGTCTATTTTTTGTTTTAATTTAATGGTTTGTTTTAAATTCTTTTTGACAAGTTGTTTTACTATAGTTATGACTGAAAAGTTGCCATTTCCTTGGCGTGTATGCAACAGTTTTAGTTAAGCTTATATTGTTTATGTGGAGGGTGTTGAGCGCACTCTCTCTCTCTTGTTAACATGCTTAAATACTTGTGCTACATGTCAATCTAAAAGCTTTTTTAGTCCTCTTGTATGAGATTTAAGGTTTGGGACTCTGCTGAAGTCTGTTCTGAAATGAAAGCATCAGAGTTGACATCATTTGCTGCTGTTTTTAATCATGTGCGACTCGCATAGACAGGTGAAGATCCGAACTACCTGCTTACACTGCAAACACGAGGACACAGATTGGATTCATATTGGATAAATTTCCACATATGAATAAGGCCTGAATATGATTTGATTAAATCAGAATCCATGTAATTTTTTTTTCTGCTTACACAGGGCATATCCTATCTGTGCCACATGGGAAAGAAAAAAAAATTGGAATTGAGTCACTTGAAACATGCAGTGTAAATATTGATAGTTATATATTTGATACAATTACTTGTAGATACAGAATATGTTTGAAGGTACTGACCATCTGCAAAAGAAAAATACTACTTCTGAAGTACCTTTCTCAGATGTAGGAGTAACTAATGTTCTGTTCATTTATTTATTTTTTTTACTCGCTCACTAGCAGCAGTCTTAGGGTTGCCAGATATGCATTCTGGGATTAATGTCTATTAAGAATTAATTTATAATTTTGTATTCTTGAAAGGGAAAAATTTTGGCAGCAAAGACATATTGCAAAGAAGCCTCAGAAAAAAACAACAACTTTCTTTCCCATAACACTTTCTTTTGAAAAGAGCTCAATAGTGTGGGAAAACCGCGACTCTGGCAACACTGAACACACTGAGGACTTGCATTTTATGAATCCCCAATAGTCACGGTTTGAGCTTAAAACTTTAATGCTTTACTTTCAATTTGACCTTAGTGTGAGTAAATTAACAGCAAATATTTATTTTGCAGGTGATCTAGTCTTGTAATTTAGCCTAATTTATAAAACAAAATATCCTGTAACATTTGCTAAAAAATCTGACATTTTTATTTATTTATTTTTGTTCTATTCAGGATTGGCATGCGGGGTCGAGAGTTGATGGGCGGAGTTGGGAAGACGATGATGCAAAGCGGTGGTACGTTTGGGACCTTCATGGCGATTGGGATGGGAATCCGCTGCTGAGATCACACTAATGCCACTCAAGTAATAGGACTTTGAAGCATTTTCCATTCACCCGTTTGTTATCACACCCAGATTCAAGGACATCGGTGTTAATAAAGAGTAATAGAAATGTTTTTTTTTCTGTAAATCTCAAAGGCTCAAATGTAAGACCTGATTGTTGATCGATAATGACAGCCCTACTTTTTATTGGAGTCCACCAGAACAGGTTAAAGTCAACTTAAATGACCTTTCTGCAGTTTACGGAGGGCTTACAATGAAGAAGGGCTATTTATTTTGAAAAACAACGTTGTTTGAAACACATTTTAAGTTTAAGCATGACAATAAGAAATAGCACACACTTACCTTGAGGTGCTGCTACATTAGTATCATCTAAGGGGTTGACAATTCCAGGATAGTCTTTGCCAAATGAAAGATGTTTGATGAAATGTGTCATGTTGATCTGTGGTCAAACAAAACAAATTCATTAAATTTTGGTCTAATATTCTGAGCAAACACAAGAGCAATCTTATTGAAGAAGAGAACTGAACAACTCACATTGTCTAGGCCAAAGCTTTGCAGATCATGAACTGAAAATAAAGCAAATTGAAAAATATGAATAAGTGTTTGCAATGATGACAAACATATGAATGCATTTTAGTTTAATTCATTTGATTAGACTAGGAATTGCACATTTTCCAAATAAAGGCAGAGAGTAGTTTGTTAAGGGGTCACAGACACACTTACTGATGGAAATCGACAAATTAATTGAAAATGCAATGTCAAATAACAAACTGACTATTAGTTAAAGGCTAAAATCTCAAATTAATTGCAGAAAAAAGCAGAATCACTGATGTAGTAACAAGGTAAATTCTAACTTGTCTTGGAATAAAGATTTATTAAAATATAAAAGATCAACTTACTCTCCACAGCATGCACTGCAGAAAGAAGAGAAAATAGTCACTAAATGGGTTTGGTTTCAAAAGGAATTTGTGACAAACACTTTTAAAATCATTCAAATACTAGAAGATAATTGTAATAGCCAAAACATAAGGGGACTCGTCTCTTTAGATCAAAATGTTGTTGTTTTTTTTTGGCACCTTTAATCCATGGTGTTAAGTTAATGAAGTATTGGATATGCACTTCAGCCATTGAAAGAACAGCCTATGCATGACCAAGCAAAAAAATTGTGTTAGTTCTGTACCTTGTTACTTAGAAAGATTGTGAGCTCTGGTAAGGAAGCACAGAAACCTTTTTTTCCCCAAAGATTAAAAACCCAGACTTCCCAAAAACAGTCTCATTAACAAAACAGTTTTGATTTTTACAGCATCAATGATCAGCACCACAACATAATGAGAGCGTAGAAGAATTAAAGCCTGCGCACATTAAAGCAGCAGAAGAAACTGTTCATAAGCCTGGAAACTTGACAACTGGTCAAAATAAAACTGAACAGACTGATGAACAGTTCTGAGAAACCAAGCAGGGGAAAAAGCAGACAATGTGTACTTTAGGTAAATACAAACATAGATCTGACGACATTTAAAGCATTTAAAGACACACATTTGCATAATAAGAAATGAGAAGTTGCAGAAAGCACAAGGCGACATGCAGGCAAGTCAAAGTTTTAGATCTGATGGTATTGACACATATGTTGGCTTAATTAAATAATTAATAGGATTTGTCATGATACACAACACATTTGGTTTTTAAATTAATTAATTATGAGTTAAAACCAGTAATTATGACTTGGCATCAGATCTAAAAGCTTTAACTTGCATTTGATTTTTACTTAATAACTAGGCGCGAGTCTTTACCATGAACATGAGACTGCTGGAAACTCTTTCCAGGGGCAAAATGGAAATTTCCTGCCACCTGAAGGAATGTATAGGGATTGTGATTTTATTTATTCATTTATTTATTTTGTGGGGGGTGAGACTAAATTTTATGTACTTTTATTAAAAGATGGATTCAGATCAGGGGGCTGCATGTTACCTTATTGACCTCCAGAAAGCCATAAACTTGACATCCCTCATTTTTCTGTTCCTGCATCTTCTGGCTGAATCCCTCTCTTTTGCACTGCTCAATGGTGTCAGGGGTCTTAAATGCCCAGCCCCGTCGCCGATACGCCTCCCGCACGTCATCACAGGTGTTGCAACACCTGCAGAACAAGCAGTTCATTTTGGATATTCACAAAATCTTTGGCTTTACATAACTTTGTTTTTATATAGGCTTTTAACATGCTTAAAACAATCTGTGTATAAGAGAGTCAAACACATTAAAAAAAGTCAACAGTATCTGGATGCAGACTTGGATTTGCAAGCTGAGACTGCTTATCTCAGAAATGCAATGTCAGACACAATGCACTCAATGGAGTGAGTGACATCACTGTAGGGGGTAAGGTGTGGGCATTAAAAAGCGTTGCATGCAGCTCAGATTGGACCTGCACCAAGTCTGCAGCCAGACCCCCCTCAGAAAAGTAGTATTGAAATCGATGCACATAAATGACAAGAACTAAAATCATTTAAAAAGGAAAAAATTAAAAGTTCAAAAAGAAAAAGAAATTAGCTGAAAAACTAAACATTTCATAAAAAAATGTAAAATATAAAATCATAAATGGGCCTGTCTTGGTCCTAGATTTTGAATTGACTAATTTAAAAATAATTGCTATTAAAAACTTATCGATCTGTTTAGTTTAATAAATGTTTTGTAAGTTTTACTTTATAATAGGGCTGTGCGATTTGGGGAAAATATCTAATTGTTTTTTTTTGACCGATATTGCAATTTTAGATTTGATTTGCGATATAATTTTGTCGTCAAGCTTCAGCTCAATAATCTGTATCATAGCTTCTTACTGCTAAAATGCAGTGAGTGTTAGTTTAAAAAAACGAAACTGAAAAGATAATAACTCAAGTTAAACATTTATTCAAATTTGTTTTTAAATATTCAGCAATGAAACACTTTTTTCTCTTTAGCAAACAAATTAATAACCATACTTTTCTGTAACCTCAAATTAGAGAGGTAGTGTAGCTTATTTTAAAAAACAAAACATAATTTATAATTATAAAAATACACAACACTTAGCAAACTAACATGGCTGAAACAACTCTCAAGTTGTACTTTGTTGTTGCTTGCTACTAGATTGAGTGTCACTGGCAATACTTTCAATTGACTTTTTAGCAAGACACTCGTATAGCTACTTGTGGTGCCTTCTAAGGTGCTGGTGGTTGTATTTTCTTATGCTCTGACAACAATTCTTACAAATTACCTGTCTGACTTTGAAACCAAAATATTCCCATATTACTGATGTTCTGTTTTTCTTTGATATTAATTTGTCTATTAATGCTTCTGAAGCGGCAAATGCCATCATCTCACTCATTCGCGCTTTCCTATTTGTTTTTTTTTTTTATTGTGAGCATTCCGCATAGTTCAATTGTGCAATTCTGATTGGGCAGAACAAAAGTGTGCTCACTCAACTGGCTACTAAGACTATCACACAGACAACAGCCATGCATTTGCTCTGGGCAGTGGGGAATTTAAATAATACATATTTCATATTATCTCTTGTGATTAGCTAATCGCAATGCTTCAAAATGCGGTTAGATAATATTAATAGATTTTGTAAAATGCTATTGTAAAAGATAAAATATTTTCTTTTTGTGTTGATCTTTAATTTTGGATAAATTTAACAATAATAACACAGAAGTTAAAACATTTTAGGTTTTTTTATACTTTGCACAGATGTTAAATCATAGTAAAACAAGAGCATTTCTGGACCATTACACAAACAAATACCTCACTATCATTTGTCTACTACATAGTTCAATTTCCCTTATTTTAATTCCTTTCTTTTCAAATAATTGCACTTAGTTCAGATAACCACAATAGGATTATTAATCAAAGAGTTCAGATGCAAAAACCTCTAAATGCCATCTGAAATGTTCTTCTGAAATGATCATTGTTCCTCAGCCTCCTATGTTTATTTTCAGTTATTTCACTTTAAAGGCAATAAGAACTTAATAATCACTGTAAACGTAAAATTACTGAGTCTACACACAGAAGTCATTTCTTTATCAAAAGGGCATTTCTTAAATGTGGTGCGTGTTTGTATGAATGCAACACTGATGATAAAAATGTCAATAAACACAAACTATTATTTCACTAATAATATCATTTCATATAACTATGCATGTTTGTATTTAAGCAATCCAACAGTCTAATTGTACATGAATACTTTAGAAAACTAGTTTGTCAATTGCAGCTTTTATTACACACAAATGCATTTTAAGTGAAAGTCCTCTGTGGGAAACACCAGCATTTACACAACAAATGAGTTTTGTTGACACTGACAATTCATCTGCTCAAAATGCACTTAGTAAAACTAATGTCAATGTGAGGTCTATTGTCCTGGCGGAATTTTAAATGTTTAATTACCCTCGTCCTTTCAACCGGGTGCTTATGAATGTGAGCTATCTTGACTATGCAGGCACGCGTCAACGTCACAGATTTTAACTATAGCTTTCAGAACCGGTTTACTGGCAGTAGACAGACCTGTTCTGCAATCAGACATTCCAGTAAAAACCCAGCTGTCTGGTTTGTGGTGGTTATGCATTAGTAGAAAAGGTGAAACTCACTTTAAATCGTCAGTCTCAGCTCCGTAGCAGCTTTCACAGCGGTCAGGATCAAGCGTGCTGGGGTCAAACACACCTTCCTCCTCTTTGCCTAAATCTGCACGCACACACACAAAAAGTCAAATATGCTAGAAATTACTTGAACATGATAACCCTTTACCAGAAGAACCATGTATGGTACTTTCATAGACACTGACTACGTTTACATGGACATCAGTAATCAAATTATTTGCCTTAATCTGAATAAGACAATAATATGATTAAGCTTACATGAGTTGCTGTTTAAAAGTTCCTTTCATGGTCCAGTTTTACATAATTCAGTTAACGTCACTGAGTCACCATAATTTTGGGTGTTTCATTTCTACTTTGCCACTTTCACTTTCATTCAGGAATATTTCATGCATGCCCCCCCGTGACAAACGAGATATTGGATGAGAGTATGAACTGCTGTAAGAGTGTACCACACGCCGCATGGGAGAAAATTAACTCCACATTTCACAATGCAGATGTCTGTGGTCCTTCACTGACTCTGTAGGTGCAGAGAATAGTGTCAAACAGCCGTGTGTGTGTGTGTAGAGACTATCTGGTCACAAAATGCGGTGAAAATCCTACACGACGGTAATAGTTTGATTGCGGTAAACACTTAAGCCTGATTTATACTTCTGCGTCAAGTGACCGGCGTAACCCACGGCGCATGCAACGCACGTGGCTGTGCATTTATACTTCTGCGCGCTGTCTCTGTTGGTCTGCATTAACACTTCCGAAACGCTAGTTGGCAGTGAGGTGTAAATCTTCCTCTGTGTTGAGTTTCTTCGCTGCTTTTTTGCTTTTCCTGAACACTTCCGGGATGTACAAGTGGCTCAAACTCGCTCATTTTGAGGCAGAAACCGGCAGACGTGCAACAACTTTAACTATGAGGTAAACACAAAACAAAACTTTCCATCTGGAGCTCCTTCACGGGACTCCAAACTTGTAAACAATCGCTCGCGCCATTCGCGCGGCTCTCGGTCCCGCCCAGACTCGTCAGCGCTACCAAGTCGACCAATCACAGAGCTTGCGCTACCCGTTGTTGCGACGTGTAGTTACATTTTTTGAGAGGTGCACGTCAGCAACGCCGACGGCTGCGGCTAAGGGCTATGCGTCAACACCGTAGCATACGCCGGCGTTTGACGCAGAAGTATAAATCAGCCTTTAATCAGAGTATTGTCTTGATCATATTAAAATCTAATTAATGGAGTCCATCTAAACGTATTCACCGATTAGAATATATATTTATATTTGTTTGAGTCATAATGCTTTAAAAGTGTTGTAATAAACCCCAGGGACACTCCAGGATTTGTTCAATGAGTGCCATATAAAGGGTTAAACACATTTCACTGGTTAAAATCAGCATTTATAAGCACAACATGTAACCAGAACCTTTTAAAGCTCAGACATAATCACATATGCCTTTTACGGCTGAACTATTAGTTCTTTAGTTAAATATTTGAAATATGTGTGTCAACAAGCATAAAGTCTGCTTGTACATTGCATTATTGCCATTCTTGATTTTAGGAAATTGTATTCTTTTTAAGTGGTTCAAAACAAGCACAACTGAGTCATCAATAAATGAACTTGTTCTTTAAATATTTTAAATACGTTTAAAAAGATACAAAAATAGCTTGAAAATTGCATTAATAAAAAATCCGATGTATCAGAAAGCTCATATTTTATTTAACGTACAAAACATATTTTACTTATTTAGATTTAATCTGTTCACTTATTAAAATATTTTTCAGTATGTTAAGACATTAGCTTGTAACTACAATTGCATTAATGTCACTTTTAGCTGAAATTACAGCTTTTAAACAACACTGTCCATAGTGTTAGTGTTCAACTCTATAAAAAAGATACTGACCGTGTTTTTCAGCCTCTGTTGTGACTGGCTGACCGTCTTTGTCAAGTCTCTGTTTAAAAAGGTTATGCTCCACGTCCAGCTGCTGCTCCCCTGCTACGTCCATGGCATCAATGCTCAGGTCTACAAAATAAATTCCCAAAAGCTTTGAGGTCATATGGTCACGTCTAGATGCTGTAGATGCTTGCGCACAGCAAAATAGCATAATTTGTGTGACACTGTACAACGTTAATTACTATTATGTTACTGTCAGGAGTAGGTCTAGCGTTGGATTATACAGTGTTAAACAATGTGATGAGAAATTAAGAGAATAATTCATCCGATCTGTATCACTTCTAGCAACAAACAGGTAAAATTTTATATCTCCCTATTTTCTCATAGACGGCTTCAGGTCTTTCAGAATTCTACACATTGTACAGTATTTATTCGCCGAGCAAGAAGACAAGAACTTTCATCAGTAAACTATAGAAAACGTAAGTTAGCATAAAACACTTAGCATAAAAAAGTATGTTTAATTAAAGGCACTAAGTATATGTGGGAAAATTACATCAATGTTTGTCTCCTCTGTTTTAGCATAACACTTTAACAACAATAGTTGCTGTTTTTATGTTACTGTGAGGGGTAGCTGTTAATAAAACACAATGCAGTGGGTAATTTAATAAAAAATGTAAATAATCTGGCCAGAGCTGTATCCCTTTTAGCAACAACCAGGTAAAATATATGAATCCAAAGTTTCAGCTTTACAGTTTTACACATTTTAGAGTATTTATTATTTATAGATTACTTATTGAAATATATATATATATATATATATATATATATATATATATATATATATATATATATATATATATATATATATATATATATATAAATAAAAGTAGAGTAAAAACTCTAAAAATAAATTCAGAGACAGTAAATGGTAAAATTATATTGAAACATTGGCTTATATCTTCCAAAATAACTAACCACAGAGTTTTGAAATCAGAAAAATATAAATCTGCAAACATTATTTTTTATATTTTAAATGAGGAACATAAACATGTGTTATGGATGTGACCAAAAAAGTCACAACAGTTTGTAGAAGTTCTGTGAATTTAACTGCACAACCCAAAATAAATAATGCTAATCTAATGGATAAGAGTTGTCTCACTATAGAACTTAAATTATTGCTTTTATTTTGCATTTATGAGGGAAAGCTTGGTTATGGATGTGAAATTGCCACTTGTCTGGCTTGAAATATGATTGTTTGAAAACATTAATAGAGAAATTGAGAATTTTTACAGTACTGTAAAATACAAGCCTTAGACAAAAAAAAAAAACAGAAAAGGTTTTGCTGAAACCTTTTTTTTTCCATGGCAACGTTGACATTTGCATGGAATTGCTGAATATTTGCATAAATATACATACAGGGTTGGCCATTAATATGGATACACCTTAATAAAATGGTGATATTATGATATTAACGTCCTGTTTCTGGCACATTAGTATATGTGAGGGGGCTTGTAAATAACTCATGAAAGAACAAAGTTACGTTTATAACCAAGCACACCATTGTTTTTCTTGTGAAATTCCCAATAAGTTTATCAAGGTACACCCATATAAATGGCCCACCATATTCAATAATTTGAATATTCGGTCTGAAATCGCATGCAAGTATGACTTTAAAACAACATTAGCACTATTTTACTGACCGTTAACAATGTTGTACTTTGATAGTCACTGGCTCTAATATGATTTCCCTGTTTATAATTAGCAAATGATACTTTTCTGAAATATTATTAAGGACCATGTCCGACAAACTTTATCTCAATTAGAACTTTAATCTGAAAACACAAGTCAGCATGAAACACGGTTATCATAATAAATGTGAATATTTACTTACAGGCGCAAGGCATATGTGGAAATATAACATCAATGTTGATCCTTAGTTTGTCTCCTCTGGAAGTGTCAACAAATAGTTCAGGATGCACCTAAAAGTGATCAAATCAAACCCAGAAGTCACTGATGTTCCCTCAAAACTTTATGAACAGCCCTTACTAGTACTATTAAGAAAATAAACTCAGGCGATTGAGCTGGGTATGAATTATACACGAGTTTGTCTGAATTAATTTACCCACCTCTTTAGTTAGATAATACTGCAGCTCGGAGAAGAACAGAATCAGCATGATAAGTCCACTGATGATGGTCACTACAAAGTGAACGGACAATATGTAAATTAGGACACAACTTCTGCCTGCCATTTAAATCACAGCCACAATAATAAACACCACTCTTATTATACACAGCTTTATATTTTTAGCGATCACATTTCACTTCTCACTTAAACTGTATATCATTTAAATATGTAATTATATGAATATATTTTAAGACTTTATGTTAATTAGCCAGTCCAACACTGCTTTCTCTCCATGAGCCTGTGTGTGTGTGTGTGTATGAATGGCGCTCAACACTTGTACAGCTCCCGGTGGATTTTTGTCACTCACCCGTGGCTCCTCCACATGTTTTGATCCTGAAGTCCTCTAGAGTTTTCGGATACGCGTCAAATTGTTTGAGTTTATTTAACGCATCCATTCTCCCTCTCGTGCGGCGGTAAAGCTAGCCGTCACTTCGATTTCCAGTGACCCATTTCCGGTATGGTGAGGAAGTGATGGAATCATTGCAGCCAATCAGATTCCACCGCGTAGCTGGAGCGTCTCCCTGGTGTTGACGCTCTAGTGGCAGACTTCTGCATCGTCAGTTTTATCTAATGACTCCTCACAATTAAAAGCACATATGATTATAATGTGCGTTTAAGACGTCAATATCAAGTTTTATATACATGTTATTATACAGTTCTGCTTACAAATTACATTAAGGTTTTAATTGTTAATATTTACGTTAGTTTTTATGTCAAACTCATCGTGTACTGATACATTTGAGGATGTATTTAGTTATTTTTATCATTAAATGATTCTATTAACTAACACTTACTGTTTAATGAACGCAGTGAAAACATATTGCTCATTAGTTATTGTTAGTAAAGTTTAGCCAGGAATCACATACCATTTATTCATTTATTTTACTTCAGCTTAGTCCCTTCATTCATCAGGGGTCGCCACAGCAGAATGAACCGACATCCTATCCAGCATGTTTTACACAGCGGATGCTCTTCCAGCTTCAACCCAGCACTGGGAAACACCTATAAATACTTATTCACCCACATACACTTCATATTGAATTCACCTATAGCGCGTGTGTTTGCACTGTTCCCAGAGGAAACACACGCTAACACAGGGAGAACATGCAAACTCCACACAGAAATGCCAACAGACCCAGCCGAGGCTCAAACCAGTGACCTTCTTGCTGTGAGGCGACAGTGCTAACAACTGAGCCATCGTGTCGCCCTAGATCTCCCATTTATGATGAACAAAATGTAGACTAAAACTAATCTGAGCAAAATGTAATCTTGCAATCCAGATTCATCTAAATGTACTGCATTTTGTGTTTTCTTTTTATTTGTGAGTGTAATCTTGAACTGCCATTCGTTGTTATTTATTTGACCCAAGTACAGTTAATTATGGCCTGACCCTTAAATAAATCCTATTAATTTATTCAATATTTATTTTCTACATGGTAAATTTTTTTTTCCAAATGCTAAACTGCAATTTATATTTCATCTTTTGACAAAAACAAACCTAAAAGAGTCTTTAAAATGAAAAACAAGACACTTATAGTGTTTTTCACTTTTTTCATGTTTAAAAATTTAGTTTTATAAATATTTATATATAATTTTTTTACAAATGGCATCTTTATGATTCACTCTTGTGATCGTTTTCGTATGTTGATAACTTCTTGTATTTGTAATGTTAACATTTTTTGAGTTTATTTCCCACTTCCTCACATTATCCATACATTTTATTAACAGTTACAGCATTATTTACAATTACCCTGAGAAGTAATTAGTAATTAGATATAATTCTCGGTACTGGGTTGCGGCTGGAAGGGCATCAGCTGCATAAAACATGAGCCAGAGTAGTTGGCGGTTCACTCCGCTATGGCGACATAAATTCAAGGGTTCAAACTTAGCTGATGATTGATGCTCTCTCTCTCCTGTCCCGGGAGAGAGCACTGAGCTCACAAGATCCTCTAGCAGGGGGCTCCCTCTCATTTGCAGGGTGAGAGATGAGTTTGAGCTCAATAGGTCTTGAAAGCCCTTCCCCCCACCCCCCATTAGGGCTAATGACAAATTAGGGATTGTCATGAGATAAACTGCTGGTTAAGACTTTACTATAGTGCCATTTTGGTTTAGTCTTTTCAACTATGTTGAATGTCTTTAGACTGTGAGAGGAAACCTGAGCACCCAGTGGAAACCCACATAAGCTTAGGGAGAACATGCAAACTTCACACAGAAATGTTGACTGGCCTGTTAAGGACTTAAACCAGTTACATTCTTGCTGTGAGGTGACAGTGCTACCCAGTGGGCCACCACGTCACCCCATTAAGGGAAAGGAGTAGGGGTGTAAGGGGAATTCTTTAAGACAAAGGTGACCGAATGAAGAAGCTCTGGTTATTTATAGGGAGTTAGGAATCGTCTGATTGCTAAATCATGTGATAGCTGGTGCAGGACCAGCTGTGATCAATCATAAGCACGTGATCCTCTCAAAATTAGTTTATAATTAAACTTCATTACAGGACTAAAGCTGCGGTCACACTAGAGTGTGTGTGTGTGTGTGCACGATATTGTCAAGCAACGCTGCAGGATTAAACAAGCTTATTAGACATTTAAAAAAGCGAGCGATTGCTCGATGTTTTAAATTTCTGCCCAGAGAGGTCATGTTTTGATCCTCGATTGATCTCACGCAGTCAAGTGATGCGATTTTGCAGGACAGAGTTCACCAAGCTTGAACTTTGCACCGCAGCAACCTGCGAAACTTGACGCATGACCCTGTGTTTCTGGTCTGACGCATTTGTGTGCTTATGAATGGAAGTCTATGGGAGGAAAAGCCCAGTGTGACCGCAGCTTTAGTCGAAGCAATATGAATGAAGTCTAGATATAATTTACTAATATAGTACATTTTTTTATTGTATAATATATTATATGAATAATATCATTTACTAATGTTATGTATCTTTATGAAATAACTATTAGTGGCTTGAATTCTATACAAAAAAACAGCCAATTACCCTTAACTTGATCCTTGAATGCGTTTTTAAAACTCTCTAAACATAAAATTGTAAACATTTCAATAAAATAAAAAGATGTCTAAAAATCTTGGAAAACACAAAACCGTATTTCAAACTTTTCAGATTTACAATCTCATTTTGAAGTTTATTTTAATGCTCATTGCAACAAATCTAACGACACAGTCAAGGATGTCTATTATTTTCTCATTTTTAGTCTCCTTTAGGTAAAAACCCCAGCTGTTGAATAAATCTACAGGATCAAACAGAAAGAATCCCATCACACAAAGCAAGATTTGTAATAAGAGGTCATGAGGGTATACCGCTTTTATTAAATATTTACACAACAAAGTGTAGAGAACCTACTGCAAGGACAGATCTCACAAAGCACAAGAAGGTTGCAAATGTATTTTGAATTTTTCCTCCGATCACATCGCCTCGCCAAACGACCACAAATAATTGATTGATATTTATTGTACAGTAAAACATCACTAGGGTTGTTTCAGTCCCACTCCCCAAGTCATTTAGGAGCATCTGAACGGATGTCCAGCAGTTATTGATGATAGCAAACCTTATCTTGAAGCACTGTGCATTCTGAAAAAAGATTGGACAATCGTGAATCAGGTTTTATTATGTGGTGTCGAGGCCCAATGAAGGCAGCAGTTTGGCTTTATTTCGGAGGCCTGTAGGCGATCTTTCTGCTCTTCAACACAGACCACTTGTGCCTCTTTATGTAGTAGATCAATGGAATAAGCAGAGCACCACCCAACAACACCTGCAGAGAGATTTATTGCAAAAAGATTCACAAAATAAGATGCAAACGTTAATCAAATAATATATAAAGATGCATAAACATGAATGTAGCGATGCAGAGATTTATTATGCATGCTTTGCTTTTTTTATTGCACTACATAAATTGAGTCCACAGATATCTAATAAAACAATGGCAATACAAACCTTTAGACCCATCCGTTTGCGGTCGTCATGTTCTGGCTCGGCTGCCCACCTCAGGAAAGTACAGACATCTTTAGCAACCTGGCTCATGGTGGCAGGGGTTCCTATGGATGAGGAGAAAATGAAAACTAAATGCGATGCTTTACGTACGGTGCATTACTTAATAGCTTTATTCAGGCTGTCTGCGGGGTCTTAAAATGTCTTAAATTTCAAAACCTAAATTTTAGGGCTTAAAAAGGCACAGAAATATTGACTCTAAGGTGTTAAATAGTTTTAAACAGGTCTTAATTTTTCTTTATGTAAAGCAACCCAATCGATTCAATACAAATCCAATCACCAACAATACATCTCAATAAAATCTAAACTCTGTTTATAATTAATACTATAACAGTTTGTTGTGCATACATTTAGTTTATTTTTTTAAGTTGGTATGTATACAACTAGGGTCTGCTTCTTTTGACACGTTATTTTAAATAAATAATTTGAATTTGTTTTTTTGATGGGGCAAGTAAAAAAAATCTGCTGGGCCATTTAAAAATAGCCTTAAGCCCTATACAAGTCTAAAATTTAATTCTTGATGGTCTTAAAAAGTCTTAGGGTTTCTGCAGGTTTCACCAAGTCAAATTTGTTTATTAGTAGCTCATAAATGCAATAAATCTTTTAGACAAGCTTCCATTTGAATCACATAAGACTGAAAAAAATAAATAAAATAAAAATGCAGTAATACCAATAAGAAGCTGCTAATCAGACACATTTTAGTTGGTTTTAGTTGACTAATCATGTTAAAAAAATGTAATCTACTGCTTTATGTACTGTGCATTAATTATAGCTAATTAATAGCTTTATTAATAGCTCATAAATGCATTCAATCCAGTAGACAAGCTTCCATTTATTAGGAAATGAAGCAGGAAAACTTCACGAATGGCTAATTTATATGCAAATCAAATGAGAAGGTTGAACTGAAGATAAATCATCTGCTGTGTTTGTTTGGGGAATTTAATTATAATCAGTGTGAAATATAGTGTGTGAAATAAAAGCCGTAATGAGAATGTGAATAGTGTATTTCCATCTTTCATCAGACAGAACTGAATGGGTTCAAAATGCTTTAGAAATGCAGAAGAAAACTGATTTACTTGTGTTAACCCTCATGATTCATAGGAGTCTGCTTTGAAAAAGAAGTTAACTCCATAGTTTTAGTAATCGAATAAAACTTTGCAAATGTTTTAAGAAGCATTAAATACACATTTTACTTCTTCTGATTGTTTATGCTGTATTTAAGAGATTTAACCATGTTTAAACAATACATAAATATTCAGGTTTTACAAATTAGCACTGCCTTTAAGCAATTTTGCTCGTCTATACTTATAAAATAACATATATATAATTGTATATAATAGTAAAAAAAAAAAATCATCATCAGTTTTAAAAAACAGAATGGATAAAAACTTTACTTTTTAATACAGTAATACCAATGCGAAGCTGCTAAAAAAAGTTTTAGTTAACTAATCATGTTCAAGTTATGATTTAATAGTGATAAGTTTATCAAGTAATGATTTTCCCTGCCTAAACAAACTGATATGTGAAAATAAACAAAATGATCTTCTCTATGCCTGTCAAAAGAATCGAGTTCGGTACCAATTGATCAGCCAGACCAGCTGATTGCCGTGACATTGAACCGCTCTGCTGTCTGTGTATCTTGAACTTGGTGCAGAACAGTGAACTGATGAATGTCACGATATCTAGTTTTTGATGTACGTCATATTGTACCAAAATATGTTGCAATTATCGATATTATTGTCATTTTTAAGACCATTTTATGCAACTCATTATATAATGACAATAAAATAGCATCATAACGCAAATACACTCTTCCAAACAACAAATCATATTTTATTTGTAAGAATATTTAACTTAGTCATTTTAACCATTTAATAATTAGGCATTTGAATCAAGAATCATTTTACTTAGAATTTACATAGAATCTGAGCGCTATATCAAACTGTGTGGAGAGACTCATCAAACGACAATAATAAAGTCATCATTCCAAGATAGGCGCACACGCTCTTTCAAAAGCGGGAGACTTATCTCTATAGCGACCTCTCGCGACAACCTCTCCAATGCGGTATTTGCAAACAAAACATATGGATCATATTTATTATAATTTGACAGTAACGGAGGAGCGCTGCCAAATGTAGCGAATTAAGAGTTAAGATTTTTCTTTAATAATTTACTTGAGTAAAAGTACACGCTTTTAAACGTACTCGAAAAGTACACGTTACCCAACAATTTTACTCAAGTAAATGTAACTCGTTACTACCCATCTCTGGTCATGACTTAGCAAGTGGATATTGATTACCTGATGACCTTCATGACCAATCTTCATTGGTCTTCATTTCTGTTGAAGTGCTTAACTGTTAGTAGAAAATTTACTTTTTTTTTTTTCAATTTTAGTCCCGATTTGTAACGAACTCAATACTTTTCACACCCTAATCAACTGATAATCCTAAGTCAAAAGCTATAAAAAGTAGAAAACGTTAAAGCTCACCATCATCATACTCGAGCACCTCATTATAGATGGGTGGTGCCATTCCAATAGCCTGGCCAGGGAAATATGGGTTATAATAAAGACCCTCCCTCAAAGACACACCAGCCGGAGGATCACAATAACCCGTCAGAAGAGAAAACACGTAATCTTCGCCTCCATGCCTGAGATGGAGATGCAGATCATTAGAAAATGCTAGATACAATAAAAAACTTAAAGCTACTAAGTCTGATTAACGTAAAAGATGACTTTATATTAATGACCTGGCGTTGACAATATAGCTGAGGTCAGGGGGCAGAGCGCCGTTGTTGGCAGCACGGGCAGCCTCAGGGTTGGCATATGGTTTGGGGAAATAATCGGACAGTTTTCCAGGTCTAGTGAACATCTCTCCGTTGTCGTCAGGACCATCAACAACTTCAATCTACATGACAATGTTCACAATATTATAGAAAGATGTTTAAAGAAGTTCACTCAAAAATGAAAAATCAGTCATCAATAACTCATTCAGGTTTACTACTTGTGTGGAGGACAAAGGAAGATAATTTGAAGAATGTTGGGGAAAAAAGCTCTTTTAGCTATTTATTTGTTCTTACTCTGGATGTCAATGACTGCCTAATTCCACCATTCTTCAAAATATCTGCTTTTGAAAGAATGTTTACAATAGCTGTAGATGTGTGTTAAAGTGATAGTTCACCCAAAAATGAACATTCTGTCTTCACTAACTCACTTCAATTGTTCCAGACCAGAGTTTCTTTCTTCTGTTGAACATAAAGGAAGATATTTTAAAGAATGTTGGGGAAAAAAATAGCTGTCTGTTAGCAATTTATGGGTTACTACTATGGATGTCAATGGCTGCTTTATTCTACCATTCTTCAGAATATCTTGTTTTGAAAGAAAGACAGACAGAAAAAATAGAACCACTTGTATGCAAGTAAAAGGAAACACAAAGGAAGATATTTTGAAGAATGGCTAAAAGCATTTTACTTCAAAAGGCTTTTAGCCATGTATTTCCTCCTTTTATGAATGTCAATGTCTGCTTTATTTCAATATTCTGCAGAAAATCTTGTTTTGAAAAAGTCAATGGTAAAAATCTTTAGAACACAAAAGAAAATGATAAGAAAATCTAAAAAGAAGATATTTTGAAGAATGTTGAAAACTTAAAGCCATTTTCCCCACTATGAATGTCAAAGACTACTTTATTCCAACATTCTTTGAAATAACATGTTTTGAAAGAAAAAAAGAAAATTTAAGAACACTTGAGTGTGAGTAAATGGATCTGTTGGAAAAATGGAAGATGTTTTGAAGAATGTTGGAAAAAACTTTAACCATTGATTTTTTTCCTACTATGGATGCCAGTAGATGCTTTATTTCACCACTCTTCAGAAGAATTAACTACCTGAGTGTGGAAAAATGGTAAGGATGTTGAACACAAAAGATGATATTTTGAAGAATGTTAGAAAAACCCTGCCTTTTTAGCCATTCATTTTTTCCAACTATGGATGTCAATGGCTGCTTTATTTCACTATTCTTCAGAAGAAAGAAAGAAAGAAAGAAAGATAATGAAAAAGACACTAGAGTGCAAGTAAATGGATCTGTTAAACAAAGGAAGATCTTTTGAAGAATGTTGGGAAAAAGCTATGGATGTCAATGGCTGCTTTATTTCACCATACTTCAGAAGAAAGAACGAACTACTTGAGAGTGAGTAAATGGTCAGGATATTTTCATTTTTGGGTCAACTCTCTTTAAATATGATAAGCTAATCCTTGAAATAACAAGACACACAACTGATTTCAAACAGCTTCATAAGGTGGAGTTTTAATCGTATTAGTGTGCCACAAGCACAGCTGAGAATCTAATTAAACATAGTGGCGCAATTAGATTAAGATCTAAGAGAACTGACCTCTTCAGCCAAAGTCTTGACCTCGTCCTCTGTGTGTGAAACTCCTACCAGGTTACGGAAAGCCAAATACTCCATACTGTGACAGGCCGAGCAGACCTGTTTATATACCTGATATCCACGACGAACGCTGAAAAACAAACACAATGGATGACTTGTAAACTCAAGATAATGTGATACCCCTGGAAACTGATCTATTTGGGTTCAGGACCAGAATTGACGAACACGGATGTATGGTACAATTAAAGAATAGTGATGCACTTTTATAAAAAAAATTAGAAGCTGGAGAGGACAATGTGCTGTGTCATATCTGATACATTTTATTAAACAAAAAAAATACAGTGCTCAGCATATACAAGTGCACCCCTCACAAACTGAAAGCTATACAATATTAATTAGTTCATATACATTAGATTAGTTTGTACTGAAGCCAAATCTGGAGCTTATCTAATAAAATAACTTAGTCCAAATACTAGTACACCCAAATGTAAATCTTATATAAAAATATTAAATACAAATTTAAACAAGAGGAAAAATTAAGAGAAACTTAATTTAATTGTATTATCTTTCAATTCCTAAATTGAAAACTGTTTGGGGACTAAAATACTATTTTGATAAATATATCCGTTTAATAAATCTGTTTTGTTTAAATGCACCAAAATACATTGCTTATATTCACTAAGAAATAGATCAAAATATTTATTTTTAATGAGGTGTCCTCAATTATGCTGAGCACTGTAGATGCATAATTAAACTATGAATGCATTGAAATAAATTCTGGGATAAATTCAAAACATTTTGGATGCACTTTAACAAAAACCTGAAACCGAAAAGGCTTTGTAATAATTATTTATTACTTTATTAAACGAAGTAATTTAAGACTTTCAAATTAACTCAAATACTTAAATAAAACAGATTAAAAATTATTACTTATCAAATCATTACTTTTATTGACTGTAAAAATATTGCAATTAGAACAAGTTTAAGCATCAAGTTTCAGCCGATAACTTTTGGTGGCTGAAAAATCAATGCATCCCTAAAGTAAACTCAAAATCAGCATTCAAAGAAATATTTTAACAATAAAACAAAAGTTATTTTTACATCAGTTAATATTTTATATCAAAAGATATGTACCACAATCATTAAAGTGATTTTTTAAAAACCTTTCACAAAAAAAAAAAAAAAAAGTAAATTCTTTTAAAAAAATTTTTTTACGTTTTTAATCCGGTCAAAAACCCCTCAGAAATTTGCACATGAAATATGACATAATACACAATATTAGAAATTTTCGAAAGGGAAAATTTTGTTATAGAGACAGTTCACCCAAAAATGAAAATTGCCATCAATTACTCACCCTTGTTTTCAAAACTTTATGGGTTTCTTTTTTCTGCTCAACACTAAAGAAGATACTTTGAAATAAGCTGAAAACCTGTAACCATTGACTTTCATAGTATTTATGTTTTATTTGGAAGTCAATGGTTACAGCTTGTCAGCTTTTTCCCCCATCTTGTTTTGTAGTCAACAATAAAATGAAGCTCAAATGTGAGTTGAGGGTGTGAACATAGTGAGTATTATTATTAATTTTTTGTTTTATAAAACATTTGGGTGAACTATCTCTTTAATCCAGTGGTTCTCAATTCCAGTCCTCGGGCCCCCAGCCTTGAACATATAGTAAGCCTCTTATATTTGACACATAAGGATCCGTTCATGGAACTCTCCGTTAATGAGTTGATCTGAATCAAGTGAGTAAAGTAAAGAAAACCTACAAAATGTGCAGGGCAGGAGGGACCGAGGACTGGAATTGAGAACTACTGCGTTAAGCACATCTTTAGTAATTCAATGGTTTGGCTTGTTCCTCATTTGGCAAAAAACATGTCAAGCCTAAATACGTCTGCAAACAATTCTTGTGTCACTAATATCTGTGCAAACTTTAACACTGACCATCTCTCAGGTCCGTGTTACCTGGCATGGTCGAGGGAGGACAGAAAGCCGCCATGGCTCCAGGGGTAGGTCGGCGGGTGCAGCTCCAGATCTGAGGCCTTGACCGACTGCTGCAGCATCAGAGCCAGACCAGCTCCTCCTGTCGTCAACACCCCAATAGTGGTCAGGGCTATCTTCTTCCCTTTCGGCAGGCTAGCGAATGACATACTGGCCTATAAAAGACACATACACACATGCTTAAAATGGATTATATTATGGTTAATATTCTGATGGCTAACTTAAATAAACTGCCTATTACATAAATGGATTTAAAGTCTTCTCAGTATGCATGGATGACAAGTTATCCTTTTATAATAATAGAAGCAGATTAATATTTTAATTTACATATTATTTTCTTAACATGATATCCAAGCTGTCATGTAAACAAAACAATACAAAATCTGAACCAGCGAAGGACAACCTGACCTTAAATGTCAGTCAATGAGAAAAATACCTTACAATTACACTAACTTCTATAATACAAATACTGATATTAATCAAATATTAACATGGTAAATAGAAAAAGTCATTACAAGCACCAACATTAAAAATTATAACCATACCCAATTATAACAATCTGAAACCTGTCAATAACGTCTTAGGAACACACAAAGATGTCAAACTAATGAATAATAAACATTAAAGTATGATATTTAGGTCACGAATTATATATTTCTAATCTGTGCCCTTCAGAGAGACCAGGCAATCTGCGATATTGCCATGTTGCACTTGATAACATGTATTATCTGATTATACATAAACTTTCAGTTATTTCCATCTTAAATGATGATATCATTGACACATTCTGACATTCATACCGAACATTAAACGCTAAACTTGTTCAGGAGGGAATATAGTGTATAATTAGCACATCTGTGAATTACAAAACAAGCATCGTATGTTTAATGAACAGAAATAATGTAAGTTAACAGATGTCTTAAGAGTCAAATACCATTGATGTCACCTCCCATAGGATGAACTCAAGGAACAGCAGCTCGCCTCAGACAATAATATCAGCTGTAGTTTCTTTTTAATCGCACTACACAAGCTTTCATGCGAATGATATTTACTATTGATCGGTTAAGATGCGTTAAGACACTATTATAAAAGCACAAATGTCAAGATGCGATTGTAAGAAGACCCACAGCTGCGGTGACCTTGCTGTAGGTAAAAGACGCCGGGAAAATTCAGAGAATTAAGGCGAACGTTTACATCCGTGAAACTCCGGACTGTGAAAATATGGCAGATAGATAAGAAAACACCACATAGATCCATACCCGTGGAGTATGAAAGGCTTTGGATGTGTTCAGGAGGGTTCTCCCGGTACCGGAGAACACGACCACACGGAGCGCCGCCATGTTCTTGACTCTGCGGATAGAAAGACGCTTCCACCGGATGAGAGCCAAACAACCCCCTCCCTTCGCTGAAACTTACACAAGCTCTTACAAAACCTATTTATTACGCTATAAACGGTAAATTGTGAGTTTAGGGATTTTAAATTTAATTTACACAGCGAAAAGTGGCTTTTTTGGGTCAAATTGAAGCGGTTTATAATTTTAAAATAACGCAAAACCGTGTTTTGTTTGTGTTATAGCGCCACGTAGACGATGGAGGTGTATTTAGCAGCTTATTAAACGTGCAGTGTCAACTTGTGGTTATGGGAGAAACGAAGCTTTTCAACACCTTGAAAAGTTGGATCAGGGTGCTTGACTTTAACTCGGCTAGAATACATGCAAAATTGTCAAATGTGCAGTGCTACACACTAGAAGTTAATTTGCAGAAACAGTTAACTCAATCTTTTGTATTTTTTTATAATATCATCTGTAAGTTTTTTTTTTTGGCAGATGAACTCTTCTACAATAAAAAACATGATTTAAGCTAATTATTATCCTATCACTTCATATAGGATAATAAACTTCACAAATAAACTCTTCACATGCAGCTATAAAGTGTATTGCAAAATATTCTACACATTCTTAAACGTTATCATGCTTTAATAAAAATAAAAACTTTCATAGCAACACAATCTTCTACAAGCTTTTTTTCTGCCCTCAGACTTATATGGATCGTTTTAATAGATAAAAAAATAGTAAAATTCTGAAAATATTTTTGAATGTGAAATATTAATTTCTTAGACATGAAAAGTATTATTAATACTGCTAAATTATAATTAGGCTTACTTGATTATAAGCTTATCCTTTATTCGTTAATTTATTTGTGCTTATTTGATAATAAAATTAATCTTTAAATTTGTCATCATCTTCAGTTAAAAACTGATTAATTGGTTCTCGTTATCAAAATCTCATGCATTGATTTATGCTACAGATGATCATAATTTCATATTTTGGCTATTCAAATAGCATTTGTAACCTTCATATTCTATTATCTCAGTGTTTCTCAAACACGATCCTGGAGGACCAGCTCTGCACATTTTGTACATGTCTCCTTAACCAAACACTCCGAATTCAGATCATCAGCTCATTAGCAGAGACTGAAAGACCTGTAATGGGTGTGACAGGCAAAGGAGAGACTTCCGAAACATGCAGTGCTGGTGGTCCTCCAGGAACGTGATTTATACTGTTTGGGCCATAAAAGCCTGGTGAATAAAAGCATAGTATCGATTGTAAGACAAAACGTTTTTTTTTCTGTTTTAATGTGAAACTTTAGATGTTTAAATACTATTTGATGTATTAGACCATAATTGGGAATAACCTGAAAATCGTTAGGGTTCATCAGAGGTTCACCAGCGGCAAAGCATCGTTTAATGAAATCACGTGACTTGGTGATTTCGATTCAAGCTCCGAACCACTGATGCAAACCAAAAGATTCACTGTTATTTTAATGCGATTATACTCTGCAAACGACTTGCCATACCATAATGGGCTAACTATCTAACCAATGCACCTGCTAGATCAAACTGTGGAATGGATGATTAAATTACTGCACCTGTCTGAAAGGTAATCAAATCACAACATAACATGCGGCCCTCGCCCAAACATCCACCGACATCCACCCACAGTTTGTACTTTGATTTAGACTTGAGGCTCTTGTCGCTTGATTGCAACGCTGTATTTCTGTTTGTTATGTTTTCTAACAAGGTATACATGTTGTTCTGTAAAGTGTGGTATTTTTAGGGCTCATTAATGTGGTGCAAGTTATGTTGTCAAATGATGATGGAACTTTTTTTTTGTTTTATTGTATTTAAAGTACTTTAATGGACGTAATTAACCCTGTACTTTTTATTCTATATTATATTGCTTAATATAACTGTAATTCTTATTAATAATACATACGTTTTATAAAAATAATTAACAAATATTTCAAGAAGCCATATGATAGTTGTCTTAAAGCGTTTTTTGTGTGTGATAAGAGCCTTTAGGAGATTATAGTTTTTCATAAATTCTTTTTTTAATAAAAAGACTCACATAAGACATTTTTGCCATTGGCCAACTGTAAGATTGTCCATTTTAAATGTACCATATATTATTATTGTACATCTGCATTTGCAGTTTTGTTAGTGAGCTGCATTTATAATATAGTTTTCCAACCGATTTAAAGGGTTAGCTCACCCCAAAATAAAAAGTTACTCAGTATTTACTTTCCCTCAAAGTGGTTTCAGATATTTATTTATTTATTTATTGTTCCTTTCTTCTGTTGTACACAAAATTAAAAATGTGGAAAAAAGCTGAAAATCTGTAACCATTGACTTTAGTTGTAGCAAAAACAACCATGAAAACCAATGGTTACAGCTTTCCAGCTTTCTTCAAAATGTCTTCTGTGCTTAACAGAAGAATCTCATTAAGGTTTGAAGCAAGCAAAGAGTGAGTGAAATTCAAAATTTGGGTGAACTATCCCTTGAAGCTGGCACTAAACTGTACAATAGCTTGGCGTGTTGTCTAACTGTTGTAATGGCACGTTGATTCCTGTAGATGGCAGTGGGCAACAAGTGTTCATGTGCAGTTGTGCAGGTCAACACAGCGAATCTGAAATAACAGATTGAGTACACTTACACTCATAAAGGATATCTGTTACAAGACCATTTGTGTTCAAACCTTACTAGTTAGTATTATCTTGCAGAAATTTCATTAGATGTATTCTTTATGTCGTTTTAATGATGTGATTTCTGTTAATAGATTTAAGTGTGGGTTTTTGGAGAAGTATCCAACATTATAGATCTATTTAATGGGTAAGAAAAGAAACACAGAAGACTTATTTGTTATTAAATTTTTATTATTCTAAATTTTAGAATTGTCACACCCTTGTAGGGTGACAAAGTGGCTCAGTGGTTAGCAGTGGTAGCATTACAGCAAGAAGGTTGCTGGTTCGAGTCCCGGCTGAGTCAGTTGGCATTTCTTTGTGGAGTTTGCATGATGAAGGAAAATGAATGCGTGAATGATATCAAAATGACATAAATGTAGTCGCATTTAGGGCTGCACAATATATTGTTTCAGCATCAATGTGTGTGCATCCTCAATAGTCACGCAGGATATATGCAATGTTGTGTTGAGATTTTAGTTGATTAAAATCTATGCTGTTTAATCACAATGGAGTAACACTTTATCATCTGCATGCATTTTTAAAGTGATAGTCCACCCAAAAATGTAACTTTACTATTTTCGTCCTTCACTTGTTTCAAACGTTTATAAGTTTCTTTTTTATGTTGAACACAAAAAGAAGATATTTTAATAGTTTATAAATGTTTGAAACAAATGAAGGTTGAGTAAATGGTGAGTAAATTTCCATTTTTGGGTGAAATGTCCCTTTAAGGCCTGTTTATGTGTAAACATTTGAAACATTTTGTTTATTTATGCTTGAAAGGGATTTGTTATATATAATTCAAGATTCACTCCGCACAGGAATCACCCCAATCAATCTAAAATGTAAAACTCTTTTAAAATAAAGCCGTATTCCACATTGCACTGTACACCTACTGGCAGGGGTGAACTTGCCATAATGAGCACCGGGACATTTTCCGGTGGCCTGATGGTCTATCTATCTATCTATGGTCTAGCGATCTGTCTGATGACTACATCCAGCAGGATAACACACCATGTCAAAGCGTGAATCATCTCAGACTTGTTTCTTGAACATGACGATGAGTTCACTGTACTCAAATGGCCTCCACAGTCAGCAGATCTCAATCCAATAGAGCACCTTTGGGATGTGGTGTAACTGGAGATTTGCATCATGGATGTGCAGCCAACAAATCTACAGCAACTGCGTGATGCCATCATGTCAATTTGGACCAAAATCTCTGGGGAATATTTCCAGTAGCTTGTTAAATCTATGCCACAAAGGATTAAGGCAGTTCTGAAGGCAAACAGGGGTCCAACCCGGTACTAAGGTGTACCTAATAAAGTGGCCAGTGAGTGCATATCACAGAAAAACAAAATATCACAATGCCAGATTTTTCCAATATCGTGCAGCCCTAGTCCCAAATTGCTTTTTAAAAATCCTCTTTTTAAATTTATATGAGATGAGGATGAATAAATCATGATTAGCTGCTAATTATTGCTTTAAGTATTCATTCAAACATATGCTTTACTCCAGAACATCAAGTACAAGGCCATCGATTTATAATTCAACCATTCAATGTATTCCCATAACACAGAAACCATCGGAACACACACCACTGTCCCCACCTGCGTTTGTAATATGGGCCCATATCTCAAAAAGCCAAGCAGCAAAAAGACCCTAAATTGGCCACCTTGGCAAGATAAGCCTGCGGAAAATTGAGCGTGTCCCACAGGACGCGAACAAAGCTGCAGAGAGCGAAGCACAATCAGGTACAGCAAACAAGCGCTTTCAGAGGCCAGGCATTGGACATTTTTATACAGCTTTATCTGATTGTTTGGGAAAATAATAGAATTTTGATTCCTACTGACACTTACAATTTAGCCAAGGCTATAAGCTCTGATATTACAATCGATTTGACTTGATACGGCCTTGTTACTGTCGCAGAATTGAAAGCATGCTTCAGATTAGCACACTATAATGAATGTATTTGTGCATGTTATGTAGTAAGCCTATTAATGATTGAGCTTAACGCACATATTCCTATTTTTCTAGATGTTGCAATTCAAAAACGAAGCAATATACAAGGGACATTCAGCTGTAGAGATTTAATTAAATCTCTCGAAATGCTGCTTCACTGCCCGGCAAAAGAGACTAAGGTCTGTTTACTTGGTAATACAGCTCTATTAGAGAGTTTTAATTACAGTTTAGATTGCGACGAAACTCTGTACAGCAGCTATTCATGCCAGTTTAAAGGTAGAATTGTGGACTACATACCTGCGTTTGACCCATGATCCTCTGAGGAAGGCTAAATAGACGTTTTACCCTTGAAATCTCCCGAGGCTAGCTTTCAGCTTGTATGCTCTCCAATGCAGGGTTAAGATGCTGCCTGCAGTCACAATAAATGATAAAACCTGTCCCCATCAGCTCCCCATGGGCCAAAGTGAAGGCACATCTGAAAGAAAGGCAGTGTTTCTCTGAGATGGCGTGATATTAACTCCCGTTCAATAATAAATAAAGTTAAACATCTTCCTTTTTGTGGGCTGCTCCAGATAAAACCTTTCCCAGTGGAAGATTTGTTTATTGCTCGGAGGTTATTCTTTGAATGCTCTGGAGAATTGCGGCTTGCATGGTGGAAAGTAAAGCATAAATGCTTGGATATGTTTCTTTGGAAAAACAAAATTCATTATATTAAAAAATCAGTAATGCTGAATTCTTATGACAAAGGTGGCTTAAAAAACAACTTGCTTAATGGTAATTTTAAAATTAGCTGGATAAGTTAATTTCTTATAAATAGTTCTTCTATCTGGAATATTATTCCCCGTTTCATTTTCTCTCATGTGGGTGGTTTAGAATTTCTTTTAATGTGTAATTACAAAATTGAAAAACTCCCAATCAAACTCTCTTAATTTTTATCAACAAGTGCTTACAACATGGAGGCTTATTTATAAACATAACTTCTCCCCATAAATTTTTTTTATTTGGAATAATGCCAATATCTTGTATAGAAATAAGTCACTATTCTTTAACAATTGGTTTAACAATGGACTATTATTAGTTAACCAATTATTTGATAATGCCGGAAATTTATTTACATTTACAGAATTTATGGCAAGATACAAAATTTCTGTTACATTACAGGAATTTACTATTCTAACCGGGGCAATACCCACTGGCATACATATGCTGTATAAAGGCAGTGTATGTACATCAGCACTTACTGTTTGTCCTCCTAAACCTGAACAAACCTCGGTTGGGTTTATCTGTTTCTCTGGATTTAAGCCTAAAAATCACAAAATTAGATCTTTAATCTTAAAAGAAAATATGTCTATACCGTATGTTATTTTTTACTGGAACAATATCTTTAATAATATAAACTGGACTTAAGTTTGGTCATTACCTCAATTTTTTTTATCACAAATAAGGCTAAAGAAATATCATTTAAATTACTTCATAGAGTTTATCCCACAAAATTATTTCTACAAAAATGTAAAATTGATATTGAGTTAGAATGCTGTTTTTGCGAAAGCTTTAATGAAACTATTTCACATTTATTTTGGTCTTGCCAATATACTCGACTATTTTGGATCAATGTTGAAGCTTTTATTGCTCATAATATCTTAAAAACCTTTTCCTTATCTTATAAACATGTGATTTTGGGTTTTTATGTTAAGGATTGCTCTTTAAAAGATGCTGGTTTTATTATAAATTTTATTTTATTATTATGTAAATTTCACATACATAAATCCAAGTTTTCCAAAAGCAAACCTCTCTTCATGGTGTTAGAAAAAGAGATTCAAATGTATATAAAAGTGATTTCCAAGTCTCAAAATAGAAAAGCAATTAAAACAATTAATATATGCTCCTCCTTTAACATTTTTACATAAGATGTTTGTATATATGCATTTCCTGTAAAAAAAAAAAAAGTGCATTACTAACTCTTGTAAATAACTAAAATTATAAAATGTGCGAACTATATTTGTATGTAATTTGATAATTATGTACCCTCTCTGTTTTTTTCTCTCTTCTCCTTTATGTTTTTTCACTTATTTCATTCTTGTTAAGAAATGTAAAGTGATTGTATTATATTGTATAAAAAACTGTACATGCTGGTTCTTGTTAATAAAAAAAATAATAAAAATAAAAATAAATGCTTGGATATTAGGTAATGCTTGTCTTTTTAAAAAAAATAGTTTGAAAAGATGCTCCCTTTACTTTTTAAAAAATTATTATATGTGAATTTTAGATGGTAAACTGAATATTATTTAAGCGTTTTCCAGATATTTATTTGATTTTATGTGAGATTCATTATTAATTTCTTGTGGCAAAAGCTTTTGTGGTAGTATTATGAACTTTTTTATGTATTGTAATTATGCCAAGTTTATTTTTTATTTCCTTCCCTCGCTCGTAAATAAAACCCCCAAGATACTTAAACTCCTCCACCTGGGGTAAGGACTTTTCTCCAACCTAGAGACGGCAAACCACCTTTTTCCGGTGGCGCACCATGGCCTCGGACTTAGAGGTGCTGATGCTCATCTCAGCCGCGTCACACTTTGCAGAAAACCGCCCCAGTGCATGCTGAAAGTCCATGTTCAATGGTCGACGTACCGGTCCGTTGTGTTAAAGGAGCTGAGCCAAAAGCTCTCGATATACCGGTCAGTCTACGTTCCTACTCTCACCATGAGCTTAGGGTCATGACAAGATCTCGGATACAAGCAGTCCAAATGAGTTTCCTTCGCAGGGTGGCAGGGTGCACCGTTATAGATAGGGTGAGGAGCTCTGACACTCGTGAGGAGCTCGGAGTAGAGCCGCTGCTCCTCCACATCGAGAGAAGTAAGCTGGCTCGGGCATCTGTTTCGGATGCCTCCTGGATGCCTACCTAGGGAGGTGTTCCAGTTATGTCCCACTGAGAGGAGACCTTGAGGAAGACCCAGGACAACGCCTCGGATCCCCCCGGTGGAGCTGGAGGAAGTTTCTGGGTAAAGGGAGGTGCAGGGTTCTCTCCTAAGACTGCTGCCCCACCACCCGGCCCCGGAAGAGCGGTAGAAAAATGAATGAATGAATATGCCAAATTTGATATAGAGATGTTTAAACCTATGAAATAGTTCCAAAATCAATATTCTGTCATCATTTACTCACCATAACTTCTTCAAAATCTCTTTGCAACCCCGGCTTATTCTGATTATGTACCCCTATATACATTTCTGGAGATCACGAAATACGTCCCAGTAGGGCTGCACGATTAATCAAAAAAAGATCATGATCTCTATTCGCCCCTACACATGATCTTAATTCAGCTTTTCTACGATTCAGCCAACTATATTTTCAAGGTCAGGAGAGAAGTGTAAAGGCGGACGCAAAAGTCTTCACAGCAACATGGACACCTCCAAATGGTGTTAAAAGTGTCACATACTCTATTTATAAGGTAAAATTCACCCAAAATGATCATTTTTGTCTTCATGTAATGATGTATTCGCGGCCGCAAAATCACACAAGCTGACCGCGAGCTGTTTGTTTAATACTGAGGATGAAGCCGTGCCCACCAATGATGCCTACTTTAGTAAACAGAATCTGCATAGGCTGTGAATAACAGCTAATAGAGTTGTAAATAACATTTAGTTTGTTGCACAGAGCGATCGTTTGAGAGCCGCAAGGGAAGCATTTGTATGTGTGAGTGTGTTTTTTTTTTCTCAGAGTGACGGCAGCCATGAGCCGCACTCAGAAGTGAAAGTGAAATTGGCCGCACATCATTGAAATGATCATATCGCGTTTTTGTGATTATGATGATTATGAGTTATAATTTTGACAAGCTTTTGATATGCTTGTTCTTTCATAGTGAACATGAAGTGTGCATGAAAATAAATGTTTACTGGGTCAGTATAACTACTTTAGCATATATAATGTTGAATATAATGCAAGAGGGAATCTGATCATGACAAATTTCATCTGTGGTAAAAAAGCGGTCTAATAATGTTGTCAATGGCAAATGACGAGCAAATGTCTCGAACATAATATTTCAACTTCAGAATTATGAACAGTTGTATTCTGATGTCTTCACTTTACTGTGAATTAATAACCAGGACATATTTAAAGTCTATTCAAGTCCACCATCGCAAGTCTATACAAAATGTAGCATTTTAACCAACAGTAGACCCACACATAGGCCTAATAGACCCACACATAGGCCTAATAATATTGTTGTTGTTTTACCATGTTTGACAAATAACAATAATAACAGCTCACTCATATTAACCTTTATTTTACATCTTCAGATTCGTGAGAAAATCGTGATCATGATTTTAAGTAAAAAAAAAAAAAAAATGTGATCGTCGTTTTAGCCAGAATCGTGCAGCCCTACGACCCAGGAGCTACATTTTTCTGCAGTTTTTGTTGTTGCTAATCCACCAGAAGCCACTGTGTATGCTTTTTCATATCTCAAATTTCTCTTGCGAATGCCATTCGTGCCTGCTCTTCTGCTGATGTTAAATTAACCAGAGGACGCTGTTACCTAAATGACTGACTAACTTGATGAAAATGATTGATTAACCCACCCTCCTCCTTTTCCAAATCCAACCAATAGTTTTTTAAAACGCATCAACTGACCAGCGCCCACCCACTTCCCTAAACCCAATCGACAGGGTTTTCAAAAAGCAAATTTAAAAAAAAGAAAAGCCCTCATAGCCGCCTGATTTGTACCACAGATTTTACCACATTCTCACCGTTTTTTACTTGTTTATTTTATTTTTTGGCTTTTGATTTTGTCTTACCTGCTTTCTGGAACCGCTCTTCACCGGACTTGAACCCCTACATACCTCATCGTATCGTTTGTTTTAAAGACGAAATGCAATCATGTGTACTTCTGGCGACATAATTCACAATCTCCAGAAATGTACATAGGACTACGTTTTCAGAATGAGCCCATGTATATTTGAGTTTCTTTATTCTGTTGACCACAAAAGAGGATATTTTAAAGTATGCTGTTTGCTGGGATTCATTAACTTTCATAGTATTTATTTTATTTTTATATTAATTTTTCACCCTATGAATGTTGATTGTCCCAGGAATTCAAATCGTCTTTTGTGTTTACCTGAAGAAAGAACCCCAGAAATGTTGAAAACTGCATGAGGGAGAATAAACGATTAAATGAATAAATTAAATAAAACCTTTTCATTTTTGGGTGAACTATCCTTTTAAGACAGAAGAGGGACATTTTGCTTTTAAAAAATAAACCAAAGTGTATTGCATCACAAATTGACTGAACTTAATAGAGGTGCAAACATTTTGAGCTTGTCTGCTTTTGATCACTTCCAGAGACAGATGTTCATTTGATCAGATTGCTTTTAAATAGACGTCATAGTGGTTTAATGCATTCCAATAGCCACTGTAAAGACCATCTTTTCTCTGCCTAATGATTTTATACTTAAAGGGACAGTTCACTCAAAAATGATCATTTTGTCATCATTTATTCAACCTTTATTTGTTGCCCACCTGTTTGAGTTTGTTTTTTCTGTTGATCACAAAAGAAGATATTTTGAAGAATGTTGGGGTTATCACTGGTTTACCACTATCTATCATCTATCTATCTGTCTGTTTGTCCATCCATCCATCCATCTGTCCATCGATCTATCCATCCATGAATTCATCCATCCATCATTCAATTCTTCTCTCCATCTGTCTATCTGTCTGTCTTTCTATCGTTCTGTCTCTCCATCCATCCATCCTTCTATCTATCTATCTATCTATCTATCTATCTATCTATCTATCTATCTATCTATCTATCTATCTATCTATCTATCTATCTATCTATCTATCTATCTATCTATCTATCTATCTATCTATCTATCTATCTAACTATCTATCTATCTGTCTTTTGTTCCATCCATCCGTGTGTCTGTCGTTTGTTGTCTCTCCATCCATCCATCCATCCATCCATCCATCCATCCATCGTTCTATCTATCGTTCTGTTTTTCGTTCCATCCATCCATCCATCTGTCGTTTGTTCTGTCCATCCATCCATCCATCCATCTATAGTTCTGTCTTTCCTTCCATCCATTCATCAGTCTGGCCCACCGACCCATCTACCTTATCTGTCCATATATGTCTATCCAGCCATGCATCCATCCATCCATTGTTCTATTGTTCCATCCATCCATCCATCCATCCATCCATCCATCCATCCATCCATCCATCCATCCATCCATCCATCCATCCATCCATCCATCCATCCATCCATCCATCCATCCATCCATCCATCCATCCATCCATCCATCCGATGGTTCTGTCTACATAATTCAAACTCACATTTGCTGAATATTAAGAGAGTGTTGTTATTATTTTAAACTGTAGAACATAAAATTGTGAGAAAAAATCTTTTGAGAAAGTTTAAGAAAAAAGTTATTAGACTATTTGTGATGGGGAAAAACATCAGAATTGAAGATAAAAATGTCATTTTTTGTTTTTTATTCTGTGGCAGAAATCTTTCATTGTATAAAGTTGCAAACACCTAACAAAGATTATTTTGTAGAACTTAGATATTATTCCATATCAGCACACAGATTGAGACACTTTTCAGAGGCAGAAGTCTCCAACTGAACTCATTGCGAGCAACTGCAACCCGTTCCTCCACGCTTGTTTCTTATTGACTTAATATATTCAGACTTCTGATGTGAGTTTGAATATTTTTAAACATTTGACAGAAATTGCTTTGATATCAGCCCTTGCGTTTTTCAAGAGCCTGTATTTGTCCTTCCATTATGACACACCATTCACCATTTTTCTTGGCTAGAAATTATATATATTATGTGCTGAAATGTCGGGCTTGGACACACTGTTGTGGAGGGGTTATTAACCCAGGCAGTTGCTATAGTAACCCTCCCATCTTGGGGGCAGAGTTGATGACAGAATGACGTAGCCGGACAGGCAGGCTTCACTTATAACACTTTTCTTTCTTTCCGCTTTGGAGGTGTAGAAGGAAGTCCAACATTTGGCAGTGCACCATCATGCATGACAAGCTGTCCTTCAGCCGTCCTTCAGCTATAGAATCACATGACAGAACAGAAGTAAAAAAAATGTCATTTTCTCGCAGTGTATTCAGCCCATACTGCTATATGTGCTACCGCATGCTCAAGAAGCTATGAAAACAACTTCTTTTTTGCACGCCGGTGGAGATCTATTCAGGTCCACCCTCTTGAAACTCTCCTGTTTTGATATAAATACATCCATTGATGTATTTTGAAATGTGCTAGTCTTTGCTCACAGGGATGTGGTTTTCTAAATGTGACATCTCTGTTGTTTTAGACACCATTGAAATTAAATGGGAACAGAGGAGCTAAAGATCTGATCCTGAGTTTATGTAACACGAGTCACAAATGCTGAGAAACTTTTTTTTTTTTTTCCCAAAAAGGTGCTTTCATCCCAAATAGGAAAATGTATCTGGCCCACACAATGAGCTTTTGCTTGGCCCACATGTCGCAGTAAATTGCGGAACATGACTGGAACAAGTCTGGCTTCCAGACAAGGGCCAAACAAGAACCATATCAGTGATGTGTGCATACCCAACATGCGAGGGCACGAATTAATGCTGCTTATTTATATACATATATATATATGTATATATATATATATATATATATATATATATGTATATATATATATATATATATATATATATATATATATATATATATATATATATATATATATATATATATATATTTATTTATTTTTTTTTTTTTTTAACATAAGTTCAAGAGTTCACACTTAGGTAATGATTGATAATAAAGCTAGTTTGGCATGATGTCCTGGGAGAGAGCCCTGAGCTTATGAGATCCTCGAGTCCTAGCTCCCTCCCGTTTGAAGGGTGAGAGGGGAGTTCGATCTCAAGTAGATCTCGATGATTCCCCCTGGCTTATTTGTAGCTAAGTGACGGATATGAATGACTGAGGAGAGGTGTACTCGCTAAGAGCTTGACTATGGTATCAATTTAATGTGTTCAATTTACTTAAGGCGAGTATTATTTGGACTGTGGGAGGAAACCGGAGAACCCGGCGAAAACCCACGTGAGCACGGGGAGAACTAGCAAAACTCTGCACAGAAATGTCATCTGGTTTAGTAGGAACTTAAACCAGAGGTATTCTTGCTGTGAGGCAACGGTTCTAATCACTGGGTCGCTTTGTCGCCCATCTGGAAAGGAGGGGTCTTCAAGATGAAGATATTGAGAAAAACTCTGGTTCTTTATAGTGAGTTAGGAATCATCTGATTGGGTAATCGATCATGAGCTGATGCTGGAACAGCTGAGAACAATTATAATCATGTGATCCTCTCGAAATTAGTTTATAAATAAACTTCCCCTAAATTGATTAATAAACAGTTTACACTACAATATATTGACAACGCAAGAAAGAATGAGTATAAATATAATTTTAAAAGAAAATATATATTCATAAAGGTGTGCGTTTGTGTGTTTTAAAGCGTGTATGTACTTGCATGTTGGGAGATGGGTAAAGAAATCTATTGGCTTTAGTTTTACTTGCGGTTTTTCTGCACATTAAAAATTACAAGTCAGATAGCTATTGATTAAAACAAAGTTCAAAATGAGTAAACGCTCCTTAAAACAGCCAAACCTATTTGAGACATTTGCCAAAAGGCCTAAAACTAATGAGACAACCATTGCTTCTCCATATGGGGTGAAGACCGCAGTCTTATCAGCACCTGAGGGAACTCCAGGCCCAGCCCGTGTCTCATTCTTCGGACTGTACGGTAAATGCGGAGCTAGTGTTTCTTCCATTGTAGTGTTTCTTCCTTATCATATTGATAAACTTCTTTCTTGTCCACCTTTAAGATGGTGCTACCTCTGCCAAACCCAGGCCATGTTTGACCCATATGCTGCATGTGAGTGCTGAATGAATGCCAGCTTTATGCCAAATCTGGGCCAGAATTCTTTGCTACCTTGGATGTTAGGGTGAAAACTTTTGGCTGTCAATAACAGAATAGTAACAAATACTATTGTTTAGCTTTTAGCACATTTTGCATGACTGTTTCTTCTCAGTTGGTTAAAGTCAAATATAATATCTAAAAGAAATCCACTATTTGACTTTTATGCTATTCAGGAGCCATGTGTCAAACACTGACAGGAAAAGTTGTGTCTCTCGGTTGTTGCTGATGAATTGAAATATACATGGTCAATGTTTGCTTATGTACACGATCGACCAATTGTAGTGTGCAACAAGGCTTGGCCTAAAAAAGGTCAAAGTAATGCAAAAGTGCAAACAGTTAATGATGACTGTCGAAAGCAAAAGCTGATTCCAAGACGTTTAAAGGAGATTTAGAAGTCTCGGCCAGACAAAATGTCAGGAAAAAAAAACATTGCAATATATTACCATGGACCATAGAAGGGTCAATTTTCTGAAATTGAAATTTATCCATCTTCTGTCAGCTAACAAGATAAGCTGTACATTGACATATGGTTTGTTAGGACAGAACAATATTAGACAGAGATGCAACTTGACAATCTGGAATCCGTCTGAGCATTTACAAAACATATTAATATTTAGAAAACTGTCTTTAAAGTTGCCAAGATTAAGTTCAAATTGATTTTTACATTAGGAAATGTAGGAAATGTCTTCCTGGAACATGATCTTTGCTTAGTTTTTTAATGATTTTTGCCATAAATAAAAAAATTATAATTTTGAAATCAATATTTTTGGCTTTTCCTACATGCTCAACCAGGGTGCATGTGTCGACGCACTAACCACTACACCACCGAGTACTGTACACATTTCTAAACTTAATAGTTTTAATAACTGATTTCTTTAATCTTTGCCGTGATGACAGTACATACATAGAATATTTAACTATCTTTTTCAAGACACTTCTATACAGCTTAAAGTGACTTTTAAAGGCTTAACTTAATTAGGTCAACTAGGCAGGCTAGGGTAATTAGGTAAGTCATTGTATAACGATGGTTTGTTCTGTACACTACCTGACAAATATCTTGTTGCATATCCAGGTTTTAGGAACAACAAAATAATAACTTGACTTCTGTTTGACCATTTGTTATCAGATGTGGCTAATATGAAAGGCAAAGGCCTCTAGATTACGCTTATTTTACCATAACAAAATATGATCATGCCTTGATTATTAATTGATTAATTAGGACAGTAAGGTCTGACTACGCTTAGACAAAAGTCTTGTCACTTAACAGAAATAATGTACAGTATAGAATATGAAGCCATAGTGCAGTGAAAAAAAACTTATTGTGTATGACTCCCATGAGCCTGGAGGACTGCATCCATACATCTCTGCAATGACTCAAACAACTTCTTAATAAAGTCATCTGGAATGGCAAAAAAATTGTTCTTGCAGGACTTCAGTCACTTCTTGCAGGAGTTCATCAAGACTCTTTGGACTCATCTTCAATGCCTCCTCCTTCATCTTCCCCCAGACGTGCTCAATAATATTCATATCTGGTAACTGGGCTGGCCAATCCCGGAGCACTTTTCCAAACGATCAAATAGAAGAATATTGTTTGTTGCTCTTACAACTGAAATTGACGACAAGACTTTTGTCAGGGAGTGTAGACAATCAACAAAATATTGCTTAAGGGGGCTAATAATAATGACCTTAAAATGTTTTTAAAAAAATTAAAAGCTGCTTTTATTCTTGCTGAAATAAAACAGCGAAGAGTTTTTCAAGAAGAAAAAATATTATAGGAAATACTGTGGAAAAATTCCTTGCTCTGTTAGTCATCATTTAGGAAATATTTAAAAAAGAAAAGAAAATAACAGGAGGGTGAACAATTAGACTTTAACTGTGGGCATGTATTTTAACCACTCCAGAATCAATCAGCCTAGTGTCACCAAAGGTAAATCCACAAACACAGTTGCTTTTCCTCCAGTGATCTGGTATGGCTGATATGCATACATGAGACAGTGGCTGCAGGGCTGTTGGTTTACCAATATGAAGGCTTATTATCGGTGTGAGTGAGAGCTGGTGGCAGCATGTGATGGAGTGGCCCTGGTGCGTTCACCGAGGGAGGCTTCTGGCTTGTCGTAACAAACGTTGGCAAGTAAATCCATGAGAGTTCTCCAACGCATTCTCATTTTCTTCCTCTCTGATTATTGCGTGGCGGAGGAAGTGAAGTGTTGCATGAATGCTGGTCTCCATTAAGCGGTGGGTCTCCTGTCGCTGGGACTCTCAACGGCGCACCTGTCTCCTGGTGTCAGCCGGTGTGCCGCTCTCTCTCCGTCCTCTGTGCGGGCAGCAGGACGCCCCGCCTGCGGATGTCAACAGTGATTAACGACAGCCGCTTCACTGATGCCCGTCTCTCCCCGGGCTGAGATCCGGCTTGAGCAGACAGCGAGCAACTGAGGTTATCAACACCTTAGGCGGCTAAATTGAGCTTGAACGAAGACTGCCACAATGTTGCATGGCTGGGCTGTGTGTTTTCTAAATAACCACAGGCCAGTGCTTTTCTTTTTTACATATTTGGGTTTTTCCAAATAAGCTGCGAGAGAAGCGAGAGGAGGAATGCCTTGAGATGCCACGCAGAATTTACTCTTTTTAATATGCAGAATACATGCCGGGGTGCCAAAGCAGTAGTATTGTTGTAATTAAAGGAATGTTCAGGGTTTAAGACACAATAAGCTCAACTGACAGCATTTATGGTGTAATTAGAGGGAAAATAATTTCACTTTTCCGTCATAAAAAGATGCAAGTGAACAAGGTTAATCCTTGGACATGAAGCTATAATGAAACTGAAGGAATGGATTAGTTTTATTTTATTGTGATGTTAATTTAAATACGGTGACACGGTGACTCAGGGGTTAGCACTCTCAACTCACAGCTAGAGCGTAGATTCGCTCTTGACATTAGTGGGGACATGCATCCCTATAGTGTAGCGGTGGCCAACCCTGTTCCCGGAGAGCCACCTTCCTGCAGATTTCAGTTGCTACCCATATCAAACACACCTGCCTGTAATTATCACGTGGTGTTCAGGTCCTAATTAATTGGTTCAGGTGTGTTTGATATGGGTAGCAACTGAAATCTGCAGGAAGGTGGCTCTCCAGGAACAGGGTTGGCCACCCCTGCTATAGCGCATGCACTGAACAGCACAAATTCTGTTTCAGGCTTTTAAAAACATGAATAAAGTACTTAAGAATATAAAATAAACACTTAATAATACAAATAACTGTTCCGTCCCATGCTGCAAAAGTCAATTTACATGATTTTACTGCAGCCGGGCCTTGAGGAGGTATGAATGTAGGGAAATTTAGAGAGGTGTGTGACGCAGTTTAACATTTTTATCCTGATAATTGTTTTTTATAATCATGGTGACCTACATCGAAACTCAGTTTTAATTATTTGCACTGCCTTGGTTAATAGTATTTTATTGAACTAGTAGCAAACTTGACTCAGTGCATGTGTAGGTTTAGAGTTGACGGAGCATTACTTTATTTTGAAGTCAAAAATGAAATTATTGGAAGGGACATTTCAGTAATTGCTGGATATTGGTGGGGACATGTCCCCTCTGTTCATGCCAATTCTACACTCTTGCCTCACAGCAAGAAGGTTGCGGGTTTGAGTCCCAGCTGGGCCGGTTGACATTTCTGTGTGGAATTTGCATAAATTGGCCGTAGTGTATGTGTGTGAATGAGATTGTATGAATGTCTCCCAGTCCTGGGTTGCAGCTGGAAGGGTATCCACTGTGTGAAATATTTGCTTGATGAGTTGGCGGTTCATTCCGCTGTGGCAACCTCTGATGAATAAAGGGACTAAGCTGAAGGAAAATGAATGAATGAAATTTGAATCAAAATATTGAAGTACTTTTTTAACATGCTTAAATTTTCTTCATTGCTTATTTTTTTTCTTTATTAAATGTGTATTATTTAATATTTATTAATAATTTTTATCTTTTTTTTTTTTTACTAAATTAATTTACAAAACTTCTCATGAACTGATAACCATAATGATTAATGATATTTTTTTACAAACAAGTAAAAAATAAATAAATAAATCTGACATGTATCTTAGTATAAAAAAGCATGAAATCATGAAGCCACGACATTGTGACACATTTAAACATGTTATTTATATTAAAAAGACCAACCTAGGCTCATTCTGCAAATGTACCCCTATATACTTTTCTGGAGATTGTGAAATACGAGCTACGTTTTTTACCTTTTTTTTGTTTTTCCCGAATCCACCAGAGGCCGGTGTGTAAGCTTTTAAGATCTCAAATTTCTCTCGTGATTGCCTTTCGCACCTGCTGTTCTCATGTAAATCATAAACAACAGTTGTGACCTAAATATAAACTTCATTTACATTAATAAATCCTAAATTTCATTATAAGTAACCTCAACTTGCTAATAGGATCTCCTGTTTTTGACTATTCTTAGCCAAATTTTTAATTTAGCGAGTCCTATATTGGATACTCCCAATATTTTGTTTGCTGTAGACTCTCTCTGAATGGATCTTTTGTTTCAGGAATTCATTTACAGCAGACTCTCTCTGACTGGATCTTTTGAATCAGTAATTCATTTACTGGAGACTCTCTCTGACTGGGTATTTTAATTAATTGAGTCATTTACTGGAAATTCTCTCTGACTGGTTCTTTTGAATCAGTGAGTCGTTTACTGGAATAAATATATATATGCGTGTATGTGTATATATGTGTTTGTGTGTGTGTGTGTGTGTGTGTGTGAACACGTGTTTTTGTGACATATCAGGACACAAATCTGAATAATTACATGGGTATGACACAGGTATTACAAAAAGGAGGTGAAATATGAGTATATTGGTGACGTCCTCATTTCTCAAAATGTTTATAAATCCCACAGAATTGGGTTTAATTGAGTTTAATCAGAGAGTAAAGCTGCACACAGTCTCCTGTGATGGTTGGGTTTAGGGGTGGGGTGGGGTGAGGGCAATACAATATATGGTTTGGACAGTATAAAATGAATGTAAACCTATGTAATGTCCCCACTTTTCACAAAAACAAACACTGTGTGTGTGTGTGTGTGTGTGTGTGTGTGTGTGTGTATATATATATATAGTTGTTTTTTTCTTCAACTTTTTTAACATAGTCAAATTATTCAAATGATTCCAGTTTTTGACATTTTAATGAAAATTATGAATTACAAAATGAAATATTTGCATGATTGATTCATCAATCTGATCAATTATCGCCATTTTTAAAAATGATATGGTGAATGTTCATTTGCTGACTTTAAAAATTCTCCATTTCAATAATATAACCAGAGGATACAAACAATATGCATAATAACACGATTGTAGTGCTTACTAGCTTTTCCTGTGCAAAGCCATTTTGACCGTAATTTTACTCTGTTACCATGACAACACAACACCGTAAACCCTAGAATGACTTTTTAAAAGTGAAATAAACACTAAATAATACAGATGCTTTAACTGAAGAAATAGTATAAATGCTTCAAAGTGCCTCAATATTGGCTCCGTTTGCTTTTATTTTAAGTGCCCTAGAGTAACCCTGACTTTGGTGCTGTTTTTAAAGTAAATTCTGGATTTTATGTTAAATCAGTAATCAACAAACAAAGGAGCCTGTAATAATCCCTAATCAGAGAGGATTAGATTTAACTTTATTGTCATTATTCAATTCAATTCCTTTTCTATATCGCTTTTACAATGTAGCTCGCGTCAAAGCAGCTTAACATAGAAGGTTATAGTGAATTGAAACAGTGTGAGTACATGTACAAGTACAAGGCAACGAAATGCAGTTTAGTTTTAAGTGCAGGATATAGGTATAAGTTATAGAGTGCAATTATAGAGAAACTATGGATAATATTTACAGATGGATGTACTGACATTATTTACAGGTTGTATTAACTATGAAAAGCGATTTACAATAAATGAAGTGTACTGCATGGTTGGAATGCAGTATCAGCCAATCAGCATTCAGGACTGACTGTCTGATCGTCTGTTCGCTTTCAAGTCACCTGTGCTGCAGATCAGATGTGGAAGTCAGAAAGACTCAGCGGTGTGCTTTTTCCTTTAGGTCTTTCATTTTATCCATCATCTGCCAGAGCCTCTTTTGAGGTGCATGTCTTCCTGTATACAGTTAAAAAAAAGGCGTCCAGTTATGCAACATTATTTGTTACACAAGTGCACTCTGTAGGTTCGTACAAACCCAGAGGAAGACTTTCTTGCTCAGAGGTTGTACTTCAAGAGCTCGGGAGACTTTAAGGCTTCTCACAGATTTATTCAATCTGTTTCACAAAAAAAAAAAAAAAAAATCCTTGGGAGAAATAATAACAGTAATCTTTGGTGTACTGTATTACATAGCTTAGAATCAGATTGTTTTAGTGACGCTAGCTTTTCAAAGTTGATGTATTTATTTGGTTTGATTACTTGTATATTTTTTATAATTAGTCTGACTAACTTAGATTAGCTTAGTCTTATGTTGAATGGGTATATTTTTGCAATAGGCAAAAGGGCATGGTCTAACAGGGTTGTGCTTATTCCCTTAATTACATCTGGGTGTGTTTTGAGAATAAACCAATCGGAGTCTCATCTCCCATTTCCTTTAAGAGAAAGTTGCGTCGTGCCATGGTGCATTTGCTATTTACATGGTGCATTTTGTAAGAGGAAAAACTGAATGCTTCACTAGTGAGAAAACAGTTAAACAAACCATCTGCAGCACAAGGATAAAGAATGAGCCTCCTCCATTTGCCTCTTTACTTTCACTTTCTCTTTCTTTCAGTATGTATTCTGGGAATTAGTGCTTATATTTCTGGTGCAGTCAGTATAAATTCTGGTGACAATCTCTCACACATTAGCATAGGATGTTAGTCTTGTTTTTGAATCTGCCACTAGGCTGACACATAGGGATTTGTAGCTCTGCCGTTTTTTGTAAAGAGCACAATGTCATTTGAATTTAAAGCGACAGTCATCAGAATGAAAAGTCACCAGGATTAAAGCCTAAAAGGGGCTGTTTCAAATAGTTAAAACAATGTTTGTGGGGTATTTTGAGCTAAAATGTCTCTAGAGACATCAGAGACTTCCTGACGGCCAATTCCAATTCTATTTTAGTACCCTTACCCCTTCCCCTTGGCCCTTACAATCGAGGTTTAAGGGGAAGGGCTTTCAAATTTACACCTAAGAATTGGGACAGCACTACAGCACCTGCACACGTCATCATGTGTCATCATCGCCATTTCTTGCTTCATAAGAGATCAGACGATGGCGACTGCTGTAGTCATTCCAGATTTGTTATTTTTTTGGCATTTATCTTCAGGAAATCACTGAAAGCAACAATATCATGTTATCATAGTGATCTTGTTTAGTCCTAAGAAACCATACATCAATGGAGAACACATGTATTCCACTTTGATATGATATAAATTGCTCAACAATAAATATAATATAAATGTCAAGTTCAAATCCAGGGTCACATATGAGTTTAATATGAGATTTTTGTGTTAGCGATAATACAGATCATCTTATTTAGCACATAAAGCTGCTTCTGGGTAGATTTTGTCCAGCTGTAAATCTAAAATGGCCTGTGCCAGTGGTTCAGGTGTGGTTTCAGTGTGTGTATAGGGAGTTGTCGCTGTGTCTTTGCCCAATCAGTTTGATTTAATTTCAGGTGCCCGGAGCAGGCCCAGCACATCCCACCATAATTCATCTCAACTCCAGTAACAACTGACACCCACATCAGCGCCAGGAATTTTGATTTGGTTCAGCCTGCTCCGTTGTAAACTGGACATCAAATGTTCATTTGTATGACATCAGCATAAGGTCAGTTATATGTCTTTTTGGGACTTTGGAGGATATGAACATTATACAATGCACCTGTACACATTTTCAAATGTTTTCAGTGAATCACTTTAGATGACAAAGCATTTGGGGTTGGCCTGTCACTCTAAGGAGTTTTTGTTGTGCGCCATATTGTCACAGAAATTGTTGTAATAAGCAATATTGTTGTCATTTTCAGATCATTTTATGCCACTGATTATATAATGATTATTTAACAGTATAATAATGGAAATAGCCATAAACGCTTTACTTATTCTCATTCTTAAGGTTATTTGGACTGTACAATTTAAATAAGGTAAATGTCCTATTATATTTAATATTAAATGTCCTATTAGCACAATGTCCGATTGTAAACGTTGACACTGGTGAGGTAGAATGTAAATGTCATTGTAAAATGTCTTTAATGTTATTTGTGAATCTATAAATATATATTGCATCTCCAAGTATTGCACGATAAGTCGATATTTTGCAGACATCCCAGGTCTCCCGGAAGTTGCGGGAGTATCCCTCAAATGCATATACACTCCCGGATGCCTGTAAATGAATGATAATCTCCCGCAAATCGCGCGGCTCCTGCCCGGTCCTTAAATACGTTGCACACCACCGCAAATACTCTCCACCGCATCCCTCCTAGCTCTTCAGGTACGTCGCGCGCAACTCACCCCCACCGTTCTTCAGGTACGTCGCGCGCAACTCCCACCGCTCTTCGGGTACGTCTCGCGCGCACACGCCCCCTAACTCAGATACGTCGCTCACTCAACCCCTAACCCTTGTTTTTTCCCTTGTTGTCAGACGACATCTTCTGCAGTTTAAATGAAGCCTCGTCATCGCTAAAGTCAACAGTTTCTCTTTCTTTCAAATATATAACCAGCCCAAACAAATGTAATTCACCAAAATGTTTGACACACACAAGTAGCCTGTACTGTGCCACTGACAAACTGATTTAATAACTGTTACAACGAAACAGAAAATATAGGTGTGTCATTTCGAAATTACAGAAAAACACAAACCGTGGAAAAAACAACACATGAAATGAAACATAAACGGCTCGCGATTAGAATGAACAGCAAATCAGCCAGCAGAGGATCAGTAACGGACTTTTATTGGTCATTTTTGTAAATTGCATGACTTACATAAGTTTCATGCTAATAATATGGTTTGCTCTATAATGCAGCGAAGTATTGCGTGCGTGCGTGCGTGTGTGTGTGTATGTATTGAAGAGCCGCTGAGCTAACAGCTGAAAGGCCGGGAACACACACACACACACACTGTATTTCCGACGGCAGACACATGAACTAGGTGAATGTTTTTCTCGTATAACTGACGGGCTTGAACCACATCTGACAGATTAAAATGGCTTTAACAGACACATATCTAAGTTGTGTGTCACAAAAACACTCTGTAATATATTAAAAATGCTATTGAAACCCATTTTCGGAGCGCAAATTACCAGTTGTAAACGCTGTAAACGGAAGTTTTTAGCATTCTACCGGAAGACACTGGTCGCTATGGCCCCCACCATGCAGCAGCCATGAAAAAGGTCTATAGAAATGTGCATTTTATTGTCAGTACGGGTAACGACGTTGTAACAGGGAAAACATAAATTCATTTCATTACTCATTACTGAAAAAAGTAACTACAGTATCTAAACTAGTAGTATATTTATAGCACCGTTATTCCCATCACTGCTTAAAATAATTAAACCGACACTCTTCATATTTATGCAACAATATTTTATTCATTTTATAAAACATTTATTAATATAGTTATCCTAAGCCATAGCAATGGCTGCTATGAATTGCAGTATGTATAGCTGCTCATGAGAACAAAAAAACATGAAGGACTAAATTATGCAAGACCAGAATATGAAAAATGCATTCATATCACTCATCAAACAGGAATGTGTCTGTCAGCTCCTCTGATAATTATCCTCTTAAGTTTAAGATACAAGCCATTTTACTTAAAGATTAAAAAGACTAATGTCTCATTGATTTCTTTGTGCTTAAAGCATTAAACACTCGTATGTTAATTATTTATGAAGAAGAGGCAGATCAGAGCTCTCCTCGTACACTGCAAGGGAGAAACGTCTCTTTATAAATGTCTGAAAAAAGGGAACCAGCAAACCTGACTTCAATGCCAAGCGAGTGTTACTTTCCAGTGTCGGTTCATGGACTGAATGAATGTATTTTCCCAGTAAAACGGGTAAAGGCCATTGCCTCTTCAGTCAAATCACTTACAGCCAGCGCAGTGATTCAGTGGGTTTCACAGTAAGTCAAAGCCATGTTAGGTAGGGTAATTGTGAGATCTTATATGGTTTTTTATTAATAAACCACACACAAACTGTCACGTTCACATTTTATTTGCATACAGGTGGTTGAAAAATAGTCTGTAAAAAGTCTGATAGCACCCTTTGAATTTTTTTCTTTTTTAAATATTTCCTAAATTATGTTTAACAGAGAAAGGAAATTTCCTAGTTTGTCTGATAATATTTTTTCTTCTGGCAAAAGTCTTATTTGCTTTATTTCGGCTGGAATAAAAGCAGTTTTTAATTTAAACACAATATTAAGGACAAAACTATTAGTCCCTTAAGCTATTTTTTTGTTTGATTGTCTTTAGCACAAACCATCATTATACCTGTCACGATTACCAGCGATCGTATTCCACTAGATCGCTGGTTCTCACTCACAACAACCATGGACTACACTTCCGCCTTTGATGGACTACATATTCATACATGCACTTCGCCCAGACACACATGCTTACTCATCTAGACTGATTACATTCGCACCACCTGAGGATTGTCAGAAACTGATTGCACTCACTACTTAAGCCACACATTCACCCTTTCAGTTTGCCGAGTCTTGTTAGCTGTATAGTGACATTACAATAGCAATAGCATATTTCTTGTCTTGTTTATACCTGTGTTTAGACCTTAGCCTTGTTAGCCGTTTGTCCTAGTCTGCCGCCTGCCTCACGACCTCTTGCCTGTTACTATTTATGGTTCTGGATTACCTGTATATACCCATTTGCCCCTATTTTGACCATTGCTTGCCTGACAAAGAATAAACCTGCATTGTGGATCTTACCTCCAGTTGTGTGTGTCATCCCCCGTCATAACAATACCAACCATATTGACTTGCCTTATTCTTTTCTTTTTTTTTCTGTGATTTCCTACATACTTTGGGTTAAAAAATTCTACAATTTAGAGTTTTTACATGTTATTTTTATTTTTAATTTTACAGCATGTCCACTGTAGTGGACCACAGGACCATTTTAGTTCAAAACGACCGCCAAACTCAGACAACAAAACTGTACAGGATATGGCTGTAAAGGGATATTTATCCAATATTAATGTAACAAAAACAACTAAATCCATTTTTTTCTTTTTTTATTGAAATTCCTGAAACAGTTCAGTCTGAAAAAAAGCTGCACTCAGGACAAAAAAATAAATAAAAAAAGAAGTGTTGTTAATCCAAAACAAATTTAACACAAAAGCGATTTAAAACTGATTGTCATTCTTTAATTGTCTCTAATTCTCTTATGTCTGATTGTCAGACTCTAAATCAGAGTTTCCCTCAACTATCTTATAAAGAATCCTCTCTGCTTCAGTTCTGCCTCCTACAACATGCAGTCATTAATTACATTAAGATAGTCCTGGTGTCCACTATAGTGGACATTTAAAAAAGGATGATATTTTGAAACACAAACAAGTTAACAGCTTTGAAAGCTAAATGTATTGTTCCTGACACTTTAATAAGCAAATATATATGTAATAATAACGGTAAAAAATATTTAAAAAGCTAAATTTTATGCCTCTCTCCTTCCTATAAAATGTGTTATTTTGTATGTCGGCCATTTTGGATGCAGTGTAAGAAGTGGTTCCCATCTGGCAGCCAACCAAATGACATATCACTAGGAAGCCCAGGATGTCCTCTGAACAGTATAACAGCACATGACAGAGTAGCTCAAAAAATGTAAAGAAAATTAATGAAAACGCAATGTCCACTAGAGGACAGAAGACAATAAGCGAGGTCTCAGTACACTAGGGATGAAAAAAAGTGTGCCATTTACTAAAATAGCCACTTAATGATCATCATCATCATCATAATGATCATCCCATAGAATGATTTTAGTTTTGACTCAAATATAAAATTTAATAAAAGAGCAGTTTTTATAACCAGAGGTTTAGGCAAGACAATTATTATTTAACCATTTTGCTGCATTTTAATTAATTAAAATAATCTTATTATATTTATTTTTGTTATGTGTGACAGTGAAAATGCTATGTCACGTTAACAAACCTCAGACACATGTGCATCCATATATTAACTTAATTTATTTTAGTCTCAGTGATTAATATATTGTGGATTGTGGCCCAAAAGCTTATCACAGGTCTGCTTTTTTGGGAAAACTTTGTGATACTGCATAAAAAAAAAAAAAAACTGTAACTGTCTCTATATTATGATGGCAACATAAACACCTTATCAACTAAAAGAATAATTAACAACATACAATCAGAGAAATCTGACAACCTTAATCGTGGCTGAAACGCCTGTGCTATTATGTGAAAAAAAAAAGGAAAAAAAAGAGTACAACACTTAAACCCCCCCCCCCCACACACACACACACACACACACACGAACACAAAATCAAAGCACAATGGCTCCTGATTTTGTGTTCACACAATAGACTTCATTCATTGTGCTTTTAGTGCAATAACCAAAGTGGCCTGAAAATGGCTTGAAAGAGAAGTTATGATGATCGTGCAAGAATCCAGTGCCAAAACCGTTTGAAGGTAATAGCTTCAATTTTATTTCCAGCCCTTTCAGGTGGAACAAAAACAATATTGTCGGAGGTGGGCTGGGTGCCCCAAATGTGTTTTTTTTGTAGTTCTAAGTGTATCATTAGATTATTTACACAGCCTCAGAAATGTGCTTTTAGTCCATAACTGTGTGCTTTAAAGCCATCTCTTCTGAGAGCTAAGTTGTAAAAAGGTGAGAAAGTAGACTTTTAGCTGATGTACGCATTAAAAAAACTTTCTTGACAATCAGGGAAATGTATGTTTGCTGGGTATGACTGTGTGTGTGTGTGTTTTGTCAGATGATGTTGCAAAATAAGAAAACTAGCCAATAAAAAAATCAAACTGAAAGTCTAATTACAATTAATATATTAAATGAAAACTTATTCACATCCATTTGCTTGCCATTAATAATTTAGATGACATGGATAAAGTGGAAACACATTGTATTCAGGTAATAACAGTGTAACATTTGATCAGATTTTTCTACCACTCCTTAAAATGTAAACACTGCCCAGTTTTTGTATCATATGATCGTCTGAACTCATTTTTAAAGGGAAGGAAAAAAACCGAATGAATATTCTTTTAGCTTCTTTTCCACGTCTACACAAACAGCGGTAACAATCACACAAAAAGACATTGATATTGCATAGCGGTGGTTCAGTTTCACTAGACAACAATAGCTCTTTCAAGCAAACCCTACTCTAATCTGAATGTTTTTTGGCTCTAATAAAGACAAAATAAGAGCTACTGAAAATATACGGCAATCTGCAACCAAATACAGCAAATAAATAAATAAAGAAATAAGCGTCTGATGTTTCAGCATCCTTTGCACTTCAAAAGCTATCCATTTGTGACTCCAGGCCCAATAACTCTCCAGACAGCTCGCTTTTATGGATAAAAAGGTTTGAGGAAACAACTCTAAGTGGTAATTTCAACTCATTTGTTTTTCGTTCGGGATAGTTTGGTGTTTGCATGTCCCATGTTCTTTTATCACTGCAAATAACTGAATATGGCATAATGAACACATTGAGTGAGGGCTTGCATGAATAATGGCGATCGTGTTTTTGCTTTTCATTTCTTTTTATTGTTGTATTTTGTTGTCAAAACTTCACAGCTACAGCATTGATTATCAGGCTCATGGTTTGAGACACATGTTGTAAAACCTGCTGAAGCCAACAATTAAAATACTAATCTAAACTCTCTTCAATCATTCAATTTTCTTTTTGCTTAGTCTCTATTAGAAAAGGTCACCACAGTGGAGTAAACCGCTAACTATTCCAGCATATGTTTTATGCAGCGGATGCTGCTCCGTCTGCAACCCAGTACTAGGAAACACCCATACACACTCATTCGCACAAACACACACACATACATTAAAGCCAATTTTGTGTATCCAATTCACCTATAGTGCATGTCTTTGGACTGTGGTGGAATTGATCAATTTTTTTTCATTATTGGGCTACTATAAAGAAAGAATTGGAGTTTTGTAAATGATGATTTACATATTCAATTTTCACTTCATTTTCTTTAATTGTTTTGCTAGTTTTTGCAGCTAAAGTCACTGTAAAATCTTCTTAGTTGACTTTCAAAAAGATTGAGTAAATCCATTGCCTCATAATTAAGTAAATTAACTATTTAGCCCACAGCCATATCACCCTGCAGCCAAAGATACTCACTGAAGACAAGCAGGGCTGAGCCTGGTCAGTACCTAGATGGGTGACCACTTGGGAAAACTAGGTTACTGTTGGAAGTGGTGTTAGTGAGGCCAGCAGGGGGCGCTCAACCTCCTTATGAATGGGGACACTATACTGTCGGTAAGCGCCGTCTTTCGGATGAGACAATAAACCCAGGTCCCGACTCTCTGTGGTCAGTAAAAACCTCAGGGATGCAACCCTGTTATATGGCCTCCCAATCATCCCCATCCACCGAATTCGCTCTATCATCATCTCTCCACCAATCTGGTGTGAGGTGAGCACACTGAAGCTGTTGTCCTGTGGCTGCCATCGCATCCTCCAAGTGGACGCTACACACTGGTGGTGGTGTGGAGAGACCGCCCTCATGATTGTGAACTGCTTTGGGTGTATGGCCATACAGAATGCATGTATATATATATATATATATATATATATATATATATATATATATATATATATATATATATATATATATATATATATATATGTATATGTATATATATATATATATATATATATATATATATATATATATATATATATGTATATGTATATGTATATATATATATATATATATATATATGTATATATATATATATATATATATATATATATGTATATATATATATATATATATATATATATATGTGTATATATATATATATATATATATATATATATATATATATATATATATGTGTATATATATATATATATATATATATATATGTATATATGTATATATATATATATATATATATATATATATATATATGTGTATATATATATATATATATATATATATATATATATGTATATATATATATATATATATATATATATATATATATATATATATATGTGTGTATATATATATATATATATATATATATATATATATATATATATATATATATATATATATATATATATATATATATATATATAAATAAATAAACAAACTCACACACATCTATATAAATACATTAAAAATTATTTTTTTAATTTACAAGTAAATTTAAAAAATTAAGTTAAATCAATTTAACAGTTACAGGTTACGACAGGTTTACTCATTTTTAACAAAAAAGTCAACCTATTGCTTAAGGCAATGGGTTTACTTACTTTTTTGTTAACTAGTCGCTTTTTACATTGTTTTTTAAAATGAATGGTTCAACTGCTCATTAAAGCAAATTTCTAATCAGCCAATCACATGGCAGCAGCTCAATGTATTTTGGTTTGTAGACATGGTCAAGATGATCTGCTGCAGTTTCAGATCTGCTGCAAACTGAGCATCAGAATTGGGGAAGAAAGGCGATTTAAGTGACTTTGAACGTGGCATGGTTGTTGGTGCCAGACGGGCTGGTCTGGGTATTTCAGAAACTGCTGATCTACAGGGGTTTTCACGCACAACCATCTCTAGGATTTAAAGAGAATGGTCTGAAAAAGAGAAAACATCTAGTGAGTGGCAGTTCTTTTGCACAAATGCCTTGTTGATCCCAGAGGTCAGAGGAGAATGGCCAGAATGGTTCCAGCTGATGGAATGGCAACAGTAATTCAAAAAAGCACACGTTACAACCGAGGTATGCAGAAAAGCATCTCTAAACACACAACACATCCAACCTTGAGATGGATGGGCTATAGCAGCAGAAGACCACACCGGGTGCCACTCCTGTCAGCTAAGAACAAGAAACCGAGGCAACAATTTGCACAGGCTCAACAAAATTGGACAATAGAAGATTGGAAAAACATTGCCTGGTCTGATGAATCTTGATTTCTGCTGCGACATTTGGATGGCACGAATTTGGCATCAACAACATGAAAGCATAGACCCATCCTGCCTTGTATCAATGGTTCAAACTGGTGGTGGTGTAATGGTGTGGGGGATATTTTCTTGACACGCTTTGGGCCCATTAGTGCCAACTGAGCATCATATCAACGCCACAGCCTACCTGAGTATTGTTACACACCATGTCCATCCCTTTATGACTACAGTGTACCCATCTTCTGATGGCTACTTCCAGCAGGATAACGCACCATGTCATAAGAGTGAATCATCTCAGACTGGTTTCTTAAACAAGACACTGTACTCAAATGGCCTCCACAGTCACCAGTTCTTAATCCAAAGACTTTGGGATGTGGTGAGACAGGAGATTGGCATCATAGATTTGCAGTCGACAAATCTGCAGCAACTGCATGATGCTATCATGTCAATATGAACCAAAATCTCTGAGAAATATTTCCAGTACCTTGTTGATTCTATGCCACAAAGGATCAGGCAGTATGAACATTATTTCAGCCATGTTTTGACCAATTTTTTTTGAAACATTGAAATAGATCAGCTACATTTATTGTATAATCAATGAGTACATTTTGTTTAGTTTTATGCAGTCATTAAAAATACATATTTAATGTATTATCATTAATGCACATTTAATTTCTTTCTTAGTGTTTCCTACCAGCATCTTTTATGTAATATGGCACAATTTGCATAAAGGTATGTGGATAGAACCTGCCTATTGGGAATTATTGCAATTTATTTTTTAAGAGGAGGAGGAGGACCACATTTGCTAATTACTTATTCTACTAATTAATCTACTGTACATGGAAATCTATATGGACTAAAGATTGTGAGAACTTTTAATTAACTACTTCAGTCATGTGAATGAATCATAAAATGACATTATAAAGAATTCTTTGTTGATGGTCCACAATAATATTGATCATGCATTTTAGATGAAAGCTTAAACATAGGCTTTTGACCATATGTAATCAGAATTATTCCCCCTCCTGAGTTATTAGCCCCTCTGCATATTTCCCCCCAATTTCTGTTCAACAAAGAGATCTTTTTCAACACATTTCTAAACATAATAGTTTTAGCAACTCATTTCTAATTAACTGATTTATTTTATCTTTGCCATGATGACAGTAAATAATATTCGACTAAATATTTTTCAGGATACTAGTATTAAGCTTAAAGTGACATTTAAAGGCTTAACTAGGTTATTTAGACAAGTCATTGTATAACAATGGTTCTAACATGCTTAAGAGCTAATTGTATTGATCTTAAAATGGTATTTAAAAAAATGCTTTTTGTCTAGCCGAGATAAAATCAATAAGACTTTCTGCGGAACAACAAATTATTATACATTATAGGAATTACTGTGAAAAATGCCTTGCTCTGTTAAGTGAAGTTTATTTATAAACTAATTTCAAGAGGATCAAGTGCTTAGGATTGCTAGCGGCTGGACCTGCATTATCCAATTCTTAATGCACCAATCAGAAGACTCCTAAGCTACTACAAATATGGGTTAGGCATCACAGCTATCTTCAATTTGAAGAACCCTTCCTTCCACCCCTAATCCTCCTCTTTCCTAGGGTGACACGGTGGCCCAGTGCTTAGCACTGTTGCCTTACAGCAAGAACGTCTCTGGTTCCAGGCTTTACCAAACCAGCAGACGTTTTGTGCGAAGTTTCCACATTCTCCCCATGCTCACGTGGGTTTCCTCGAGCTTTTCCTGGTTTCCTCCCACCAATCAAAAAGCATCCTAAGTTTATTGACTAATCCAGATCAACACTATAGTCTTGCCCTTACCTAGTACTTATCTCTTTTAGAGCAACTATCTAATTTTCAGCCACCATGATGGGGGAGATCTCGAGATCTACCTGAGGTCAAACTCCCCTCTTGCCTTGTAACGGGAGGGAGCCCCGGGCTTTAGGATCTTATGAGCTCAGGGCATGCCACAGTAGCTTATAATTAATCATCAGCTAAGTGTGAACTCTTGAAACATCTATTAGGAGATATTTAAAATAGAAAAAAAATCACAGGAGGACTAATCATTGTAACTTCAATTGTACTGAATAAAAATTCAGTCAGGTTTTACTTAATGTAAATTATAATTAATGTAAATTAATTAATATTACTTAATAAATTGATGGCCCAGATAATTGTTTTTATTTGTAAAATGTCACATTGAAGCATTTGATTACAGATTTTGGTTTAAAAAAATCAGAGCATGTTTGTATCTTCATGCATGTAAATTTGAGGTCTTTTCTCAGCAGATTTGGTGTTTACGCTAGACATCTTTGATTTGATTAAAATGAACTCTGCTGCGATTGCTCTGTTTGTCTGGTTCATTTGAATAATGGTGAATACTGCCATCCGCTGAAAAGATGCGTCTCGATTCACTTCAACAAATTCTGGTGCAGCTCGACTGACATATTAACACAACACAGACAGACCAAAGACAACCTAACAAACCAAAAAACAGGACGTAATGTCAGAAGATGCAATCAAGAAAAGACAATGTTTCTGCAAATCTGGTTTTGTTTTCTTGCTCTATGTTGCTCAGTGAAGCTCAATACTGCCATCTCATTGCAGCAAATCTGACTGCTATAGACATTAGGCAACACAGGCTCATTGTGGATATGTACCCTGGTCTACATTTCTGGAGACTGTGAAATATGTACCCAGAGTTACTTCTGGCTGCATTTCGTCTGTAAAATGAATGCTATGGGGCAGTATAATGCTGTCGAAAGCTTCTATTCCCTGATTCTTACGTCTGTGTAAATGGCTTTTCTGTCAGGATTCTGCCACGTCTTGTTAATTCTTGTTTTGGTTCGTCCAAACACTAGTCCTGTCTTGTCTAGTATGTTGTGCTCTGCTTGAGTTTTCTCAGTTCGAGCACTCATATTTCCTGCCTGTCTTTGTCTTAAAATGAGCGCCGTCCTGGCTCCCGCTTGACCTGGGTGTGTGAGGTCCGGACGTGCTCAAGATGTGCACACTCGTTCCTAGTGTTTGTGTTTGTTTTGTCTGCAGCGAGCTGTTTCATTCTCAGCATCTCAGTCTAGTTGGTTTTGGTCTCAGTTGGCGCCGGGTTGGAACATGCCGTTTGCATGTGTGAGTGCACGGTAAGTGTTTTCATTTATTGTGTGCTCGTGTCTTCTGTTGGTGTGGTGTTTAACATGTGGTTCATGTTTACATGCGCTGCCTGCTTTAGTGTTGTGTTTCATGTAAACACGCACTTAATGAGTTCTCATTGGCTCTGTGTTCTTGTCTAATTTTACATGAGCACATGGCTTGTGGTGTTGTTTCATGTGCTCCCCTGTCTATTGTCTAGTTCCACCCTTCTTGTTAACCAATTTTTAGTTTATTATGTTCACCTGTTTGTTTGCCAATTATTTCTTCTTTATAGTCTCCTTATGTCTGCTGTCCTGTGCCAGTTTGTAGAGTCATGTACTGTTCATTTCCAGTTTTTTCAGCCCAGTCCTGTCTAGTTTGTCTTTTTAAATATGTTTTTCCCCCTTGGATGGTTTTTGTTGCCTTTTTGTTTTGTTTTGTTTTGTTGTTATTAAAACCCATTAGTTACTGCAATTGAGTCCTCACTCCTTTCCCTTACCCGCAAACCTGACATTGTCTGGTGTTACCAGTTTTCCCAGTAGCTCACCACGTACATCAATGGACTTGGGATGCAGAGCAGAGTGGACCATGATGACAATGTTTGCAATGACTTTTCTTTTCTAGATTTCTTTTGTAAACACTAGAAATATCTCCAGAAATGTAGACCTGGGTATGTTGAGTTGAGTCACGTTGGGATTATAGTTGACCAGACGCTACAGTTCAGAACATTGTGGATTCATTGTAAAGTTTAACCTTAGAGTGACAGTTTATTCTTTTAATGTGTCTTTAATGCCTCTGACTGTAAGCATTTCAAGTAAATTTAAAGGTGAAGTATTTCTTTTTCGCAACCAGAGGGCGCATATTCACAACACAAAAATTTAATGATGCCATGAGTGTGGACTCATGGAAGTTGTTGTCTTCATTACATCCCACTGGACTCCTTCTGATATCATGCTGATGGATGAACTTAAGTATTCAATTATTAATATTTTATTATTATTGAATATTACATTTTTGTTATTATCATAGTAGTGTAAATCAGGGTAAAGCTGAAAGCTATGAAAGTGAAATGAGAGTTCTGAAGAAATTGCAGATAAGAGACGAAAATGACTCAGCAGGAAAGCAGCAGAGCTTTTATTATTCCACACTATACTTCCCTTTTGTTTGCTTGTGAGAAAATGTGGAGAAAAAACAGTGCTGTTTTATCAAACTAAATTCATTTTAGGGTTCAGTTACAATGCTTTCTTTGTGGGTTGGTTGTCGCGGATGAAAGTGAAGAGGGTTGGGGAGTCGCGGAAGGAAGTGAGCCGCAGACAGCATACGAGGGAGGAGGGCGGTTATGAATGGGGATCGCTACAATAAGGTGCCGGATCAGATTTCAGAGGTTCCGGATCTGGCATGTTCCGGCACAAATTAAGCCCTGGTAAAAATTTATTCATTTTATTTTTTATAATCAGACTTGATAAAAACAGTCTGCAGAAACACTTCAATTGACATTCTCCCTTTGTATGTGTCATCAGAGGGGGAAAGCCCCGCTCATAAGTCACAATCTCTCCCTTATTATTATATGACGTTAATCTTGGTTTTAAATCTGCCACTATGCTGACACAGAGGCATTTGAAGCTCTGCCCACTTTTGAAAAGAGCACAAACTCATTTAAATTTAATGCGATATGGCAAAATTATGATCAAAGCCTTAAAAAGGCAGATCATAATAAAAAATTAAGGAGCAAATTTTTGAGAGTTTTTTTGAGCTGAAGCTACACACTCAAGGGACAGCAGAGACTTATTTTAATCTTGTAAAAAGGGGCACAATGAGTTTCCTTTAAAGCATGTTGGTGTTTACCTGTTTTCCATGAAATGAAACTAAAAATTTCGGGTGCGTGTGACCTCATTATCATGAACACACCACACACGCTTGCTTATTTCTATGGATTTGAACATTTTTCTAAACATTTGGCATATTTTAAGTAGCCTACATAAGTCAGCAAAATATATAACCCTGTTCTAGTTGATAATTTAATAAAGGATCTTTATTAAGATCATACAGTTGAAGTCAGAATTATTAGCCCCCTGAATTGCTAGCCCCCCTCTTTATTTTTTTCCCCAAATTTCTGTTTAACAGAGTAAAGATTTTTTCAACACATTTCTAAACATAATAGTTTTAATAATTCACCTCTAATAACTGATTTATTTTATCTTTGCCGTGATGAAGGTAAATAATATTTGACTAGATTTTTTAAGACACTTCTATACAGCTTAAAGTGACATTTAAATGCTTAACTAGGTTAATTAGGTTAACTAGGCAGGTTAGGGTATTTTGTCAATTTATTGTATAACCAATAATTTGTAGACTATAGAAAAATAATAATTCTGACCTTATAATGGTTTTAAAAAATTAAAAGCTGCTTTTATTCCAGCCGAAATAAAGCAAATAAGACTTTCTCTAGAAGAAAAAATATTATCAGACATACTGTGAAAATTTCCTTGCTCTGTTAAACATTATTTGGGAAATATTTAAAAAAGGAAAACAAATTCAAAGCGGGGCTAACAATTCTGACTTCAACTGTACATATGGAGATCTGTTGATTAAGACTCTCTCCACTTGAAATGTTTGTGAAAAGAAGCTGTAAGATTCTTCCGTCAGGTTTGATAAAGCTACGTGAGATATGATTCTTGCGTTTGCATATTCATGCCACGTGAAATTATCAGTAATGTTTCTGCTCCAGTAATGCATCTGATGGCCTGCGACGAGGAGTGTGATAACCGCGTCTGACTGACTCCGACTGCCACATCACATTCTGTGACATTGCTTTGACCCTCAGCCGATGTCTGTCCAATCCAGTGGCCCGTCTGCGTCTTGCGCATTTGTTTGACAAACACTTGAGGGGAGATGATGATGATAAGAAACATTGCTTGGACTGTCTCACAGACTGATCTTTTCTGATTTGCTGCGCTTTTCTTTCTGTATCAGAGGCGAAAGCAGCATCGTGCACTACATTTTCTTAAACTAAGATAAAAGAGACTTGAGAATGTAGACTTCATTTCGCTCTGTCAGGGATTTTTGTGGGTAAATTCATTGATTCGCTCATCCGATGACATCTTGTATAGATAACCGCTTTGAAGTAGCTTCAGATATTGCGGGTAGGACACAAGAAATATATGTTATACGGTGTGCAATAAGATATATGATGCTCCATAAAGCACACAGTGTGAGGCTGAAGCTAATAAGAAGTGCGAAATGTAATTAACTTTTATTAGTATTAATTTTTAATGCGCCTGTCCACTTGAAATGTTGCTATTCTGGCACTGTGAAGTTGCGGTCTTTCATCTCTTTCTTTTCCAATCAATAATTTTGCTTTGAAGAGTCTCGGGCCATATCTTACCGCTCAGACAAATGTGGCTCATTAGCAGCAGGTTTCTGAAAGTAAAAACAGTAAGGGCTGAAGTAATTAAAACGCTCGGGGCGAATCAATAGAGATTAATGTTAGTTTAATAGTCAACCTCCTTTTCTCTTCTAGGCTGTACGACGCATTATATCTGGCGACAGAGCAATAGATTTTACTGCAGAGTTTTAAAATATCACACTCTTCAGCTGTTCAGTCATGACGTCAATTTGTAGGCCAAACCAGAAGGCTAATTGGCTTCCCGGCTTCCCTTGGGTGTTTCTAATGGGTTTTTAAGAATATCTGTGTTCAATTTTCGATACCTGAAATGTGAATTCTGAAACCTGCTTTTAAATGCAAGCTGTTAATAAGTTGAGGCTTAAACAGATCAAGCGTATTCAGCAGGGTTGTCAATGTATGTTAAACGTGTGAATAATTTAAGATGCCTTCAAATGTCCCAGCATTGGTTTAGTTCTCAGCACAGATTTGAGCTATGCTGCAAAAGTGGGTGTGAAAACTTCAGACACTAAGGCTACGTCTACTCTAATCCAGATAGATTTGAAAATTGCTTTTTCGTCTTTAAAAAAATGCTTTATGTCTGCACTATATTTTTTTTCTGAACAAAATGGTCATCCAGACTAAAAGGAAAATGCTTCTGTTCATTTACTACGCATGTGGACAGATGTAAGACCTGGCCTTTATTTACACTACCTGACAAAGTTTTGTTTTCAATCCCAGTTGTAAGAGCAACAAATAACTTGACTAGTTAATCATTTGGAAAATTGGATGAAAGTAGATTTTTTAGATGAATCATCTGTTGAGCTGCATCCCAATCATCATAAATACTGCAGAAGACCTGCTGGAACCTGCATGGATCCAAGATTCTCTCAGAAATCAGTCAAGTTTGGTGTAGAAAAATCATGGTTTGGGGTTACTTTTAGTGTGGGGGCATGCGAGAGATCTGCAGAGTGAATGGCAACATCAACAGCCTGAGGTATCAAGACATTTGTGCTGCACATTACATTAAAATCCACAAACCGCTCCTTCTTCAGCCTCCACATCAAAGTTCCTGAAAGCAAAGAAGGTCAAGGCGCCCAGTCACCAGAGATGAACATTATTGAGCATGTCTGGGGTTAGATGAAGGAGGAGACATTGAAGATGAAATCAAACAATCTTAATGAACTCTGGGAGTCCTGCAAGAACGCTTTCTTTGCCATTCCAGATGACTTTAATAAGTTTATGAGTCATTGCAGAGATGTATGGATGCAGTCCTCCAAGCTCATGGGACTCACAATATTATTTTTATCCACTGCACCATGACTTTATATTCTGTACTGTAGATTATTTCTGTTAAGTGACAAGCAAGTTTTTTCTACGCAAAGTCAGACCTTACTGTCTTAATTAAATAATTAAAAATCAAGGCATGGTCATATTTTATTTTGGTAAAATAAGCGTAATCTAGAGGCTTTTGCCTTTCATATAAGCCACTTCCGATACCAAATGATCAACTAGAGGTCAAGTTATTATTTATTGTTCCTAAAACTTGGATAGTTGACAAGACTTTAGTCAGGTAGTGTACTTTCCGTCTCTTTGAAACATTGCAGCAAAATGTCTCATCTGTCCTCCGCCAAATAATTGCAATACTTATTAATCATTAATAAATCTGTTAAGACAGACAGCATCCAAAACTTTACAATGTTTCACAATGTCGTCCACCATGATAGCTGAATTTGTCAAATGACTGCTTCACATGACTAAAATGCATCATCGTTTTCGAAAGCTTCTGTTTTCACAGTCTACACTGCAACACAAAAACAGCATTTTCAAATATATCCACCTTACACAGCATTTTCAAAAAGATCCGTTTTCATTTCCTAAAATTGTAACACAAATGTGTGCATGCGTGTGTGCGAACTTTATAACAACATTGTGTGTGACTCATCATTGCAGAAAGGCTTGAATTAACTCCACAACAAATATATCAAATAACAGTTGGCAAAATACTGTACTAAGGTAGATCTGCTTTATTCTTGTCGGTCACTGTGCTGTTTATCTACATAAAGGCTCAACACAATCTGACGGCAATTCGTAACTTTTTCATTTAGTGGCTAGTTCGTACGATCTAATTCGTACATTTTAGTACGATTTGCGTATCCCCCAATGACGGTTGGGTTTAGGGGTGGGGTTAGGTGCCACGCCTCCTTTTTAAAATCGTACATTTTCTTACAACTGAACTCGTACGAATTCGTACGAATTAGCCACTAAACTGCCAAAACGTAAAATACTTACGTTTTCTCATGAGATCAGGCTGTACATGTACCAGAGCAATACAAACAAATTGCTGACGCGCACAGAATGGTTGGCAGGGAGAACTAGCTCATTTTAAAGGCAAAGACTCATATTAAAGGCAAAGGCAACAAAAACAGCTACAATGTCCTAAAAGCTCAAATTCTCCTGACAGGTTTGTTTTCCCCCTTCAGCAACTATCAATAGTGCAATAGATGTAAAATCGCCCTGATAGACTCGTCAGATGCTTTTTTATGATACCCCATGGGTTTCATGATGGTCTGCCGATTCAGCAGCACATTATTGCTTCACAATGAAAAAAAGATCTGCATGAGATGAACGAAGAGTTCGAAGAACTAGACTCGTATCTGTAAGGCACTGAGCATTAATTGCTGGCATGTACATGTGGGGCATTTCCTCAGCCGCGAACTTTCTTTTTGGCAGATCATTATCTAATCCCTGGGCTTTTTGCTAATCAGTTTTTTCTCAGGAGCTCACCATCTCTCCCAAGGGGACTCTTCCCTTCTCCTTACCTCACTAATGATGTTTTGAATGATGAGGGAAGAGCACAGGATATCCAAGCTAATTATTCTAAAATAAATGCTGAAATAAGCACTTGGGGAGCTCGCTTGTGTTTTGACAGTGTAAGGCAGTTAGCGCAACATTACAGATTGATGCAAGGGTAAAATGTTAAACAGGTGAGAATCTTTTTCATGTGTTTGTATGATGTTTTAGTAGAATCAGGGGAGGGTTTTATTACCTTCAGAGTGACACTGACCTTTTAATGTGATGGTTCATCCAGGCAGAAAAATTCTGTCATCATTTACTCACCCTTCACTTGTTTGACTTTTTTCCTCTGTCGAATGCAAAAGAGGATATTATGAAAAATGATGGTAACTGGCATCAATTGACTTGAGTATTGTTTTCCTACTATGGAAGTAAACATTTAGATCATTTATTTTTTACTATTGCACAAACTATTCCTTTAAGTCTGACTGACAAAAAAAAAAAGAATAAAGAAATAAGGGCAATTCTTCCACTATGGGCACTTTTAGTCATGTGAAGTTGAGTAAAAAAACTTTTTCAAAAGTAGCGTGTAACAGCCTTATAAATTTTAACAATTTGTCTAGTTTTAAGATCTGAAAGAGGACAGACTTCGATAGGAAGAGAAACATTTTTTTTTCCCCATCGTGAACTGAACAAATGTCATTTCCACCACATCTCAATATACAGCTTATTTCAAAATTAAATAAATTATGGCAGTCAAACATTGTCTAAGATTATTTTTGTATCTAGTTTAACCAATCTTTCTACAATATATAGAATAATTATACATTTGTCAATGAAGTAAATTAGTTCTATGCTGAATTGTACACCTGTCACACTCTAAAATGTAATAATAATTTGGTTAAGAGCTTATTAGAAAATAAATAAACTGAATTTGTATATTAACTAGAGCATATATATATATATATATATATATATATATATATATATATATATATATATATATATATATATATATATATATATATATATATATATATATAAATGTGTGTGTGTGTATATATATATATATATATATATATATATATATATATATATATATATATATATATATATATATATATATAAATGTGTATATATATATATATATATATATATATATATATATATATATATATATATATATGTATATATATATATGTATTTATATATATGTATATATATATATATATATATATATATATATATATATATATATATATATATATATATATATATATGCTCTAGTTAATATACAAATTCAGTTTATTTATTTTCTAATAAGCTCTTAACCAAATTATTATTACATTTTAGAGTGTGACAGGTGTACAATTCAGCATAGAACTAATTTACTTCATTGACAAATGTATAATTATTCTATATATTGTGAAAAGATTGGTTAAACTAGATACAAAAATAATCTTATGTGTATATGTGTATGTGTGTATATGTGTGTGTGTGTGTGTCTGTGTGATGTATAATGCCTATTCCCTTTACTATAAATTACTTTAGTATTTTAATTGTGCAACATGTGATTTTATTGGATTTTTTCGTTTTAGCTGTTACATACTATAATGTGTTTCTGTTTAGTACAGCATATTGTTTATAGTAAATAACTAAACTGAACCATTATACCTCATCTGTTTCATTTACAGTTTTATTGATCATGAAGATATGATTGACTTGGATTGCTTCGATTTAAAAATGAAAATTATAAAAATAGCTTAGATGTAGCCAAGCTACTTTTGCCATGTAGCTTTTAGCTTAGCTTGCTTTTAGCTTAGCTTGCTCCCATAGCTTTTCATGTAGTTTAGCTTCATTTAAGTAGAATAGCTAATAGCTTAGCTCACCACATTTTTCAAGTAGCTTGCTCAACACTGTATATTTCCATGCCCTATATCCAATGACCAGAAAGTAATTATTTTTTAATAAGTTGTAAAAATGTGCAGCAAGTCCAGAGACTGTTGTGTACACTATGATTTTATATAAAATACACTTTAATGTGTGATTGGACTAAAAAGTAGCCATAAACGAATAGTCGATGCAAACAGGCAAAAGATTCGTACGAACGACGAGACTGAGTGAAATCTTTTATTAAAAATTCTATATTTTTAAACAAGGTGCACATTCAGATTGAATCCTCCGTTGGATGTTTTCATTCACTTAGAGCTGTGTAACACACTGTATGGAAGGTCATTTTTAAAATCCCATAATAATAGTGGCTCTTTAAGTCACCTGAAATAGACCTTCGCCATTGATCAACACAAAGCTGATCTAAAGTCAATGATGCAATTTTTTTGTTATTTAAAGAGTGCACACATTGCTTATTACACACAGATTCACAGCAGCACACAAACATCTTTAAATATGAAAAAGGAAAGGATTAAAACGTAAAACATTATTAATGTCTCCGTAAATATAAAAAAAACCTGCTACCTTCACCTCAAAATTCCGCCTTCACCTGCTTGTTCTATAGATGGTCTGCTGGCTTTTACCTCGCTAACCTGCAGATCCGCTTCCTTGCAAGTGGAGTTCTCAGTTTTTCTGCTTACAAAAAAATACCTTGTAAATTGCAAATCTGCCATTGCACTACAACTCACTTTTTCAATGCGCAAAATAAACCCATAACTCCTTAAAAGAATACAGACAACATTTCTAGGCTGTGTGCCTGATACGCAGACCATTTTTCCTGTCCCCAAAAAAGTATATTCGGACACACCCAAAGTGCAACTGCGCCATAAGATTTATATGTGTTTAAATTGTTAATACCGAGGCCAGAGTGTTAAAGCTTGGGATAGTTTCTGCATTACATTCATCTCATAACATCTGTATAAATTGACACTTTTAATCTGTTCTCTGTTTTACATGTTTGCATTTCTGAGAAGTGTGCAGTCTTTGTACATTTGGTTTTTGAGCTAAGACAGAAAGAAAACAAGCATTTGGACTGTCTAAATGTTCACATCTGCCACACAAGTGCCACTTCCAGCATTTCATACAGCAGAATTATGTCCAAATATCATGTGCTGAGTCACGCAAGTGAGTAAACCCAAAGGTAAAGGTCAACAGCGGCACAAAGCAGACGTCCCAGACTAGATGCTGAGCGCAATAAGACAGAAAATTACAAGCAACTGTTTCCTTTAGAAAGCCGAAAGAAAGTTACTTGCTTCTCAGACTTACTCTTGACATTAAAACCAGAACATTTTATGTGCATTCTCTAGTTTCATCAAGAGTTCTCAACAAAGTCAGAGTGCTTCAAACATCAGAATATGACATCCACATAATAATATGACTCTATATAATTGTATTATTTCTAGTTATCTATATTTTAAAGAAAATATGAGATGACTGTAATAATAATAATAATAATAATAATAATCAAAAATGCATTTGCTGTAATTTAATGTAATTTCATAAAACATATCTAAAATGAATTTAATAAGCATAATAAAAATCATACAATGTCTGTAATGTTTACCCTTACAGACAGGTGGCACACCTTTCCTTTAAAAAGTACCAATCCAATTAAAATCCATAACCTGCTCCATATTTTGTATAATTAAACGTGTTTAATGATGAAAAAGTTCTCCTGTGTTTCCCCTGCGCCTCTGCTATTCTGTTCAATGCATTAATTCTAGATGCTTAATTCTCTACTTCAGTGCAGAAATACCAAACAAAAGCAGTAAAGCCTCGGGGTAACTGCATGTCAGAGTGGCTGGTTAATGAGCTCCACTGTTTGACCTGGTTTGGTTGAGGACTTACTAACGGGGCTAAAGTTAACTACCACACTGTTCTGGCCTTTTCCATTAGCCACAAATGCTGCTGGCAAACAGAGCAACTTGGCAAGTCAGCAAAGCTTCGCAAATTAGCCATTAAACATTTTCAAAGACGTTTCGTTTCCATCTGCAGGTCAAAGTCAGCACCTTTTACCAAACAGATGCTGTTCACATTTCTGAGCCAAGCTGCTTTAAATGCTGCTTTCAAATATTTGTTTGTAAAAAAAAAATAAATATATTGCCCTATTATTGTTGGTAAAATTATTTTTTAATGAGATATATTATGGTTATAAAGTATTCCAGTACTGTGGTATTTAGATTATTTGAATTTATTATTTTTTATAGCAGTCATTGGTTTAATTTAAAATAAATGTCCAGCATTTATTAATCATAATTCAACATTTACTGATGCATTATTAAAATTGTGCTTGTTAACTTTAATGTACTGTGAGTTAATGTGAACTAACAACGAACAACTTAACATTAATGTTGACAAAGATGAATAAATGTATAATTCATTGTTCATGTCAGTAGATTAACTCTCATCAACAAATTGACTATTATTTTTAAGTGTTACCTTGTCATTATTTGGCCACATGTAATACATGCAATTTAATTTAATTTATTTTGTTTTATTTTATTTTATTTTATTTTATTTTATTATTTAGTTTTTTATTTATTTTATTTTATTTTTATTTTTATTTTTTATTTAATTTAAATAAGTTTTATTTTTCATTCATTCATTTTATTTTCGGCTTAGTCCCTTTGTTAATCTGGGGTTGCCACAGTGGAATGAACCGCCAACTTTCATAAATTTATTTATTTTCTTTTCTGCTTAGTCTCTTTATTAATCTTGGGTTGCTAGCTGCAATCTATCTCTGGGGAACATCCATACACATTCATTCACACTCATACAATACGAACAATTTAGCCTACCCAATTCACCTGTACCACATGTGACCCAAACCCACACGAACATGGGCAGAACATGCAAACTCCATACAGAAATGCCAACTGACCCAGCCAAGGCTTGAACCAGCGACCTTCCTGCTGTGAGGCGACAGCACTTCCTACTTTGCCAACGAGTTTTTTTAATTTTTAATTTTATTTCATTCACATTTAAATAAACATTTCCTTTGGCTTAGTCCCTTATTTATCAGAGGTCGCCACAGTGGAATGAACTGCCAACTATTCCAACATAGAGTGCATCTGGAAAGTATTCATAGCGCTTAATTTTTTCCACAATTCTTTGTTACAGCTTTATTCCAAAATTGATTAAATGCATTAATTTCCTCAAAATTCTACACACAATACCCCATAATAACAATGTGGAAACAGATTTTTTTTAATTGTTGCAAATTTATTAAAAATAAAAAGGCTGAACAATCACATGTACATATTCACAGCCTTTGCCGTGAAGCTCTAAGTTGAGCTCAAGTACATTCTGTTTCCACTGATCATGCTTGAGATGTTTCAGCTGCTTAATTGGAGTTCACCTGTATTCAGTTCAGTTGACTGGACATGAATTGAAAAGGCATACACCTGTCTATAAGGTCCCAGGGTTGACAGTGCATGTCAAAGCACAAACCAAGCTTAAAGACAAATGAATTGTCTGTAGACCTCCGAGACAGGATTGTCTTGAGGCACAAGGCTGGGGAAGATTACAGAAACATTTCTGCTGCTCTGAAAGTTCCAGTGAGCACAGTGGCCTCCATCATCCATAAGTGAAAGATGTTTGGAACCACCAAGACTCTTCCTAGAGCTGCCAACTAAGCTGAGTGATCGGGGGAAAAGGGCCTTAGTCAGGGAGGTGATCAATAACCTGATAGTCACGCTTTCTGAGTTCCAGCGTTCTTCTGCAGAGAGACAACAGAAGGACAACCATCTGTGCAGCAGTCCACCAATCAGGCCTGTATGGTAGAGTGGCCAGACGGAAGCCACTCCCCGCCTGGAATTTACCAAAAGGCATCTCAAGGACTCTCAGACCATAAGAAACAAAATTCCCTGGTCTGATGAGAGTTAAATTGAACTCTTAGGAGTAAATGCCAGGCGTTACTTTTGGAGAAAACCAGGCACCTCTTATCACCAAGCTAATACCATCCCTACAGTAAAGCATGGTGGTGGCAGCATCATGCTGTGGGGATGCTTTTCAGCAGCAGGAACTGGAAGACAGGAAAGAGGGAAAGATGAATGCAGCAATGCACAGAGACATCCTGAACGAAAAGATGCTTCAGAGTGCTCTTGACCTCAGACTGAGCCGACGGTTCATCTTCCAGCAGGACGACAACAACTCAGTGAATGTCCTTGAGTGGCCCAGCCAGAGCCCAGATTTAAATCCTATTGAACGTCTGTGAATAGATCTGAAAATGGCTGTACACCGTCGATTCGCATCCAACCTGATAGAGCTTTAGAGCTACTGCAAAGAGGAATGAGCAAAAATTCCCAAAGACAGGTGTGCGAAGCTTGTGGTATCATATTCAAAAAGACTTGAGGCTGTAATTGCTGCCAAATGTTCATCAACAAAGTATTGAGCAAAGTCTGTGAATACATCTATACATGCGATTTTTCAGTTTTTTTAATTGTAATAAATTTGCAACAGTTTCAAAAACTCTTTTTTTTACATTGTCATTATGGGGTATTGTGTGTAGAATTTGGAGAAAAAATTATTTTAATCCATTTTAGAATAAGGCTGTAACATAAAAAAATGTGGAAAAAGTGAAGTGCTATGAATACTTTTCAGATGCACTGTATGTGTTTGTCTTTTTCTTTGATACACAAAGTTTGTTGCAGGGCTTTCTCCACGATGCTGTCAGGGCAATCAATACAGCCTACCTGTTTGTGTGCAGCAAGCATTTTTGTCAGAAGAGCTGTATAAGCATTGGAAAATGGCGAATTTGTCTTTCATCAATTGAGTTCGTTACCATTCAGACACATCGCCTATATCTTTGCTGCTGTGTTCGCACATGTTTAAAATCCTCCAGATCCCCAACAGGGCTCATGTTTGAAATAGATATGGCAAGAGACCTGCTGTATTGCTTCACTTTGTCTGCATTTAGACCCGGGGATTGAGGAGGAGAAAAGCCCTCATCATTTATAATGTTTACATAAACCCAATTATATATCTATAATGATATAAAAAAAATTGTGGATAAATGTATATTAAATTACGAATAACAAATGTAGCCGGACATTAAGTTACTGTTTATTTCTTTGCATTTTAACTTTGTAAACTATAAAATCATGCGCCTCCTCACGGTTTGTGTCTCATTTTGTGAGCCAACTGATAGCAGTTGTTCGCTCCCCTCCCCTTTCTTCCCTGCTCTGCCTGCCAGGCCCACTCCTCCCTCTGCTCACAGCGCTCGATGCTCATCATGAAGCATTTTCTGAAATAATTTTAAGGTAGACTTGATCCGAAGGAGTTTCATAACCCTAAAATGTCTTTAAGGTATTTCTAGAATGCACTAGACAACAGTTCTATCTAACTCCACAGCATTAACACATTATTTCCACATGCATGTGTGTGTGTACATGTTAACTTATCTGCTGCATGCAAATCTATCTATACTGTTGTTTGACGTCTCTACCTTATTCTCTGGACTGTTGTCTTCTTTCTCCTCTCGTTTTTTTTCTCCTGACCCTGAGAGGGGAAATGAATGGAGTCCACCAGCATAAGTGTCACTGTCTGATCCAGTTTACTAATGACTCCTCTCTTGCTGACTGTGTCCTTTTCATGTTGCACTGCTGTCTGAGCCTATTTGTTTGTCTAAATGAGTAATCAATATCAAGTGTGCCAGTATTACCTGGTCAATAAGACATATCCAAACTATTAACAGCGACCGGGAGACTGTTTTGATGATGCCGCAAGCTGTTGGTTTGCTCTTTGAATTTGTCAAAGGTGGAAGGTTGCTGTTTTAGAGCTGTGCTGAATATTCATTTCAGGGTTGTGCGCCATTGAGAATTGCACTGAGAAAGATTGTATTATGAATTTGAATTGAGCAACTGAGGTAGCAAATGAGACGCAGGAGTGTAACTAGAGTAAGAATTTGAATGAGATTGGAAATAGACTTTTAAAAATGTATTTATATTTTTTATTTTAATTTCTTTTGACTCTATTTTATTAGCCGTCATTATTTGTTATTATGCATATTATTATTATTATTATTACTAATATTATTAGTATTTCATTTTATGCTCTTGTTTTACTTTTGTAGCTGCCTATGTTTGCCTAAATGCACACACTTGGGGATGTCCCAATTCTCTTTCAAGAGTTCACACATAGCTGATAATTAATAAAGCGTAATTGTCATGGTTTCCCGGGAGAGAGCCCTGAGCTCGTAATATCCTCGAGCCCGGGGCTCCCTCCTATTAGAAGGGCGAGAGGGAAATTCAAGCTTGGGTAGGTCTCGAGAACTCCCCTGCTTGTCGCCGTGTGTGAAGTGTAAACTACGTTTGTCTTGTGTGATAATTTGGTTTAGTCGTTTGGCTTTGGTGTATGACAGTGGGAGGAAATCGGTGAACCCGAGGGAAATCCAAGCGAACATGGGGAGAACATGCAAACTCCGCACAGAAATGCCAACTGGCCCGATAGGAGGTTGGACCAGCAGCGTTCTTGCTGTGAGGCAATAGTGCTAGCCACTGGGCCGCCATGTCGCCCTATCAAAAAAAGGGTGGGAAGTATGGGTGGAAGGGGGAAAGCTTCAAGATGAAGATAACTGGAGTGAAAAGCTCAGGTTATTTATAATGCCTCCGTAATCATCTAATAGGGCAGATTACGGAGCTAATGAGGTGCCAGCCATGTTTATCATAAGCATGTGATCCTCTCGAAATTAGTTTATAAATAAACTGCACTTAGCTTGAAGGCATAGGGCTAAGGGGAAGAGCTAGATACCTCTTCAAACAGGGATTTTTTAGGACCACACTCAAAACCAAGGGGTACGAACTTTTCTCAGAATACACCAGCTACAACAGCAGAATAGCTGCACACGAAAGTAATGTGATGCACAAATTATTTTTTGTCAGTATTATGAATTTTTACAACAAACAAACACATGTTTCAATATAGTCATAACCGCGTTTGTGTTTTACTGTCATGCTTCAAAACCAGTTAAACTCTGCGGACCTGGTATCGTGTCTGTGGTGTCATCGACTTTCGCTTTAAGATTTAAAGGGCTAGCATTGCACCAGACCCCAGTAAGTGGTTTTGTTTGAAAGTTTAGAATCTGTATTTTATGCATATATGTATCACTTTGGTTTTTATTCTATTGTACAAAAGTTATTTACACTTAAATGCACAATATTTTGGATACCGGAGCTGGGTATTGTACATTGGTTTATTTTCATATTTTTCATATGGTTCATATATGACACATGTACAAGTTATAGCCCAAATGAAAGCTCTTGCCAGTGCTCATACAGTTCTAGCATTCATTTTACTAAAGCATATTTACATATCAAATAGTTGTCGAATGAATCGCAGTGTATGGCGCAGTAGTGAAAACAATACATTTATGATCAATAAGCAACCCCAGATAGCACAGACAGCTGTCATCTCTGACCTTATGCTGGGCACTTCAGGGCCATTTCTCCTCTGTTTTTGAGGTGATGTGCATAAGTAATCCTTTTATATGTCTGATGTGGTCCAAACACAGTAAATTATGTTTGATCAAACAAAGGATTAGTGAAATATAAAAAACAATGATTGATCCCTGTGGCTTGTACAGCACCTCAGTTGGATTACAATAACTTTTGCATAGATTATTGTAGAGACATTTTTCTTTTTTCCTATGATTACAGACATGTGCAGGAACCATCACAATTAATTACAGCACCCTAGACCACACAGAACCTAAAAGGTACACTTTCAAATTTGAGTTTGTAAAAAAAAATACCTAAAGCGTCTCTTTTTTTTTTAAGGTGTTCATTATGACACAGACAACATATATAGATATTTTAAACACTTTCAATAGTGTTCTATGAAAATTCAAAGTTTTTTTTTTAAATGATACCAATTTTTTTGCAGTTACACCTCTGCATCTAAATTTTAGCTTTTAAATTTGGATAGGCAAAATCCAGGCGGAAATCCCAAAATTGCAGCAGATTTTAACTGGTAAAAAAAAAAAACGCTAAAATAAAAAATGCTAAATTTCACTATACTTTCTAATATTAACTCCTGTATTGCAGTAGCACAACATTCTATCACTCGATGACACTCGAATACCCTGTCAGAAAAGTCTAGTGGCTGGGAATGGGCTTTTTTACAATGTTTGCTATAATGTTAATGTTGTTTTGGTGCGTTTACATAGACGAACATTGCCACGGTGTAAATGCACAGTATAGTTATGATCTTATTGCCACATTATATCTTTGCCTTCAGTGATTTTATGAAGATAAATTAAAAAAAATAACACAACTGGAATAACTACAGCAGTCTCCATTGAAGCAAGAGATCAGGATGACATATGATGAGGTGCAGGTGTGCAGGTGCTGTCCCATTTCTTTGGGGTAACACTCGGTATCTAGGGCTAAGGGGAAAGGGTAGGGCCTTTGTCTTTTCATAAACAAATCTCTCCCAGGTCTCAACAACAACTACAGGAACGCTTAAAAAGTGGACGATGTTCACAAAGCCATAAGCTGGCATTATGCAAATGACTTTTAAACCTAAGTAGGTTTGCGCAGGAAGAAAAAGTGGAATTACTGACAACTCATTTCAGACCGTTCACGTTCAGTTCCTTTATTTGCGAGAAAATAACTTCAATTATGACGCACTTTGATCATTTGGAACTTTGCAGACCTTTTCAAATATTACACACTACATGAAAGCTAATATCCAAAAGCGCATAATGGAGCACTCTAACACCCACGGAGCACTTTTTTTAAATGAGTATTTTAAAAGATCTAGTGAGTTTTCCAGCGTTGACAGGTGTGAAATTTATATCCCGACTTGGTTGCAGATCAAACAGCTGAACTCCGGTCCACCCGGAGACCTTTAAAAATCAGTTTGTGAAATAAACCTCCAGCGCTCTGGGATCAGCGGGATTTTGGTTTACGCCAGCATCCTTTAGCGGGACTGATGAAGTACCAGTCGCTCCAGTAAGTCATCCGCTAACAGGATAGAGATCAAACCCGTGATGCATTTGAGATTCCCGGAAGTTCTAGCTGAACCCCGGGCTCCCATTGCTCTTGGCAGCAGGATGACAGACCTGGTACTTCATCAAATCTATATTCTCCCTCCTGGAGCAGATAGAGAGATGCTGAGGTGTTTAACACAGTGAGAGAGCGAGTCTATCAGCGCTGAAATATCTCACAAACTCTGATGCATCTGCTGAAAACTTCTGAGGTCTTCTTCATAGCTCTTGCCGCTTCGCATGGTTGAGCAATGATGTTAAAAGACTTTCATCTTACAGTGCGATTCAGAGAAGAGATGCTGCGTTTCTCCGTTTGACATTAAATTTGATTCATCTTTATGTTTAATTGATGTATGAGCATTCTAGTTAGTGGAATACTTGTGTAAAACTGCTTTATTTTATACAGTATAGTTCATTTTTTACATACAGTTGAAGTCAGAATTATTAGACCCCCTGTTTATTTTTTCCCCAATTTCTGTTTAACTGACAGAAGATTTTTTTAACCAATTTCTAATCATAACAGTTTAAATAACTCATTTCTAATAACTGATTTATTTTATCTTAGACATAACAAAACAAGTCATATTTATTCACAAAGTATTTATTTGGATGCCACTCCAATTTTATAACAAATCACGTTACAAGAACAGAGCCTTTAAAAACTAACATCTACAGTATAGCTGCAAGGGGGTGGGTGGGGGTATTGATGGGTCGGTCAGTCAGTCAGTCGACAATGGTCTCGAGTGGATATACGTGAGAACAGCAGGCACGACTGGTACTGTGTAGACAGCGGGCTCTGGTGGATTCGAGAAAGCAAAAATTGCAACAAAAAAAAAACGAAGCTCCTGGGACGTACCGTCACCGACTGCTTTATTAGGTACACCTTACTAGTACCTGTTTGGAACCCATTTTGCCTTCAGAACTTTCTTAGTCCTTTGTGGCATAGATTCAACAAGCTACTGGAAATATTCCTTAGAGAATTTGGTCCATATTGACATGATAGCATCACGCAGTTGCTGCTGATTTGACAGCTGCGCATCCTTGATGCGAATGTCCCGTTCCACCACATGCCAAAGGTGCTCAATTGGATTGAGATCTGGTAAATTTGGAGGTCATTTGGGTACAGTGAACTCATTGTCATATTCAAGAAACCAGACTGAGATGATTGCACTTTTTGACAAGGTGCATTATCCTGCTGGATGAAGCCAACAGAAGATGGGTACACTATGGTCATAAAGGGATGGACATGGTCAGCAACACTCAATACAATACTCAGGTAGGCTGTGGCGTTGACACAATACTCAGCTGGTACTAATGGGCCCAAAGTGTGCCAAGAAAATATTTCCCACACCATTACACCACCACCAGCAGCCTAAATCGTTCATACAAGGCAGAATGGATTCATGCTTTCATGTGGTTGATGCCAAGTTCTGACCCGACCATCCGAATGTCACAGCAGAAATCGAGATTCATTAGATCAGGCAATGTTTTTCCAATCTTCTTTTGTCCATATTTGGTGAGCCTGTGCGAATTTTAGCCTCAGTTTTCTGCTCTTAGCTGACGGTAGTGGCACCCGGTGTGGTCTTTTGTTGCTGTAGCCAATCCGCCTCAAGGTTGGACGTGTTGTGTGTTCAGAGATGCTCTTCTGCATACCTCAGTTGTAACGAGTGGTTATTTGAGTTACTATTGCCTTTCTATCAGCTCGAACCAGTCTGGCCATTCTCCTCTGACCTCTGGCATTAACAAGGCATTTGCACCATTCTTTATTAAGCCTAAAGAAGGTTGTGCGTGACAGTCCCAGTAGATCAGCAGTTTCTGAAAAACTCAGACTAGCACATCTGGCACCAACAATCATGCTACATTCAAAGTCACTTAAATCACCTTTCTTCCCCATTCTGATGCTTGGTTGAACTGCAGCAGATCGTCTTGACCATGTCAACATGCCTGAATGCACTGAGTTTCTACCATGTGATTGGCTGATTAGAATTTAGCGTTAACAAGCAGTTGGACAGATGTAACTAATGAAGTGGCCTGTGAGTGTATTTTGAAATCTCCAGAAATGTATATAGGGGTACGTATCAATAATGAGCCTGGGTTGGTATCAGTATTACACAGTTTACAGGGAGGGAGATATAGAAAATAAATGTCACTGGATAAATGAAACAGCGATGTAAAAAAGTTGCATACCGATTTTTTTTTTTTAAAGCAGTAAAACATTCATATGAGTAACCTGCTACAACTGGGTGTGCATAAATTATGTCAATGCATTCATTCTTTTTGGCAAAATACTGTCATCATGCGCTCAAAGCTTAAAGGTCAATTGCACAGCTGTCTCAGACATATGTTTGTCACAGCAAATATCCAATCAGCGAACATATGCTTATGCAGCATCAAACATGTTTGCTCAGGATGCACAGCTGTAATGAAAGCACTAATTGAAGAGCTGGGTTTTGCAAAGGTGAATCAAGTTTTTACAGTGCTCTGCTAATATTTTCTGGTTACTGAATTAATTCCGGTTTAGTTGTTTAATTCAAAACCATCTGGAATCTGCCGTTTGGTTTGTAATATAGTTGGTCGCAATTATTTCTTTGTTTGAGCTTCTTTGATACATCATTTATAAGTTTGGGGAGATTTTAGTCAACTTAAAAGTTCTTTGTAATGTGCAATTTAGCATTACTGTTGTAGTACAATGATGAAAGAGTGTTCTAATATTTACATGAAAGGATGCAGTTATTAAGGAAGCCGAATGCATCATGGAAAGAGCGTTTTATAGTTTTAATTGCTCTTTTGAAATGGAACGGTTTGATGTACTTTGTAAACAATCTAACTTTCCAACTCAAACCTCCCTCCCGTTGGTATTCATCGCTGTTATGGCCTAACTTTATCCATCAAAGGAGGTTGAAATACTGAAATTGTGTTAGAAAGTTTGACTAACATTTTAAGTGGAGCCTTGAGGAAAACATGAATTGATTTAAAGGAATTATATGGCCATTTTAAAAGCTCTCTTACTCTTTCAAAATGACTTGAACAGTTGTGTGAATTGACTCCCTAGAGTATTCTGTGGATAAATGGTATCTGTTGCTAACCTGAGGGCATGAAGAACATTAATAGTTTTGAATGCTGTCCCTATGAACTTTCAGCAGTGCAAACACGTCGGTCGGTTGATCAGAGATTGCCAATATTTGCTGTCTTAAGTATCCTCTGTACAACTATTGGAACATTAAGAGGGAATGTTTAGTTTTTTCTTAAGGCAATGATTCTGACAGGGTCATCACTTGAACAGAATATACAGTGGAGACCAACACTATTGTTTATTCAGAAATAATACAGTCTTTATTTTGTGGAAAACGCTGTGATCAAATTAGAGCACAGCTATGACGGTATCTTACAGAAAGATTGCTTTCCATAGTTTGATGACAAACATAATGTTTCCCCTCAGCAGGGGTGATTGTAGGATTTGTTTTTGTTTTAATGGAGTGGCACAGGGGGGACATTAACGTATTGCAATACTCTTAAGCCTATAATTATAATTTATTACTTTGAATGAGCCGAGAAGTGGTTTGTGGCTTGCAAAATTGTGCTTCTCCTGTATTTTACCTGTAAAAATTGTAATCCAGTGGCGTTAAGTGTTGTGAAACGGACACAGTAATCTAATGGTGTTGTAGGGTTCAACTTCTAGTTAACCTAATTAACCTAGTTAAGCTTTTAATTGTCACTTTAAGCTATATAGCAGTGTCTTGAAAATTATTAGAAATGAGTTATTAAAACTATTATGTTTAGAAATGTGTTGAAAGAATTTTCTCTCCGTTAAACATAAATTGGGGAAAAAATAAATGGGGGGCTAATAATTCTGTCTTCAACTGTATGTATATATATATATATATATATATATATATATATATATATATATATATATATATATATATATATATATATATATATATATATAAATATATATATATATATATATATATATATATATATATGTATATTTATATATGTCTAATCACTTGACTCCTGTTAAAATAACTTCAAAATGGTGGGTAACCATTTAGGGTAAATTTAGGAAATTGTTTACTAATGTTTTTCAGATCTTTAGTTTTATTACAAAACAATGAGATCAGAAGATGCTCATTAACTATGAAGTGAAAGGCTTGATTTTGATGTCCATATGTGTTTGTGTGGCGCTCTGGTGCTTAGCTTGAAAATGTCACGCAGAGAACACTTTGTGAACTTTGCCTCATTTCCCAAGTTAATTAAACAAATTGCAAGCTACCTCCGGCTTGCTATTCTTTCATCCACAAAAGCAGCGACAGACAATATGCTGAGATCAAACCCATTGTTTCCATGGAGTCCTCATTTTGTGTCATTTACAGAGACATCATAATCACAGAGGAGCCAATCAGAATTTGCCTCATCAGTCTCATGCTGGACATGAATTTCAGCCAGTACACTCTGATGTGTTACACAATTTCCAACATCAATTTAGAAAGCCATGATGAAATATTTTGCATGTTTAATCTAGGCTTTTATTAAAGAATTGAAAGAGCAGTGTGGGGTGAATCTCATGAAAACACGTCCAAGCTATATTTACACCAAAGTTCAACCTAATTATTTTAAGCAAAATAAAAATGAAGACTTTTTTTAGGCTTATTGCACTTTAATATGTAGTTTCATTATCAACAAAATGTAAATTTTCATTACTGTAGTACTTTTTTATTTACTGTAAATTAATTACCATTTTGATCACAATTTGCTATAGGGCTTCATTATTTATGTATGCATTAGTTAATGTAACATGAATACTTGTACAGCATTTATTAATCATAGCTTAACATTTACTAATGCATAATTAACATGCTTGTTAGCTTTAACACATTTCGAAACATAATAGTTTTAATAACTCGACTCTAATAACTGATTTATTTTATCTTTGCTATGATGACAGTAAATAATATTTGAGTAGATATTTTTCAAGAAACTTCTATACAGCTTAAAGTGACATTTAAAGGCTTAACTAGGTTAATTAGGTTAACTAGGCAGGTTAGGGTAATTAGGCAAATCATTGTATAACGATGGTTTGTTCTGTAGAATATCGAAAAAAATATACAACTTAAGAGGGCTAATAATGTTGACCTTAAAATGGTGTTTAAAAAAGCTGAAATAAAACAAACGAGGCTTTCTCCAGAAGAAAAAATATTATCAGACATACTGTGAAAATGTCCTTGCTCTGTTAAACATAATTTGGAAAATATAAATTTTTTTAATTCAAAGGGGGCTAATAATTCTGACTTCAACTGTATATAATCTGAGAGCACTTTCAGATTTCAGCTGGTAATTCTTTAACTATCTAAAAAACTCTATTAAAAGTTACAGTGTTTAATTTTTGCTTCTAGAAGGCGCATATTCACATCAAACGTATTTCAAGCGTATTATCACGATAGTATGAAGCAAAAAAAGGCTGAAAGCTGTAGAAGCCAAATGAGAGTGCTGAACTCTTCGCCAATCGTAACGCTGATATTCTGTGCCATTGTCACTGTCTGTCATTTTGTTCAACTGGCGTCTTAGTAGAATAACATTGGAAATTATCACGACAAATTGTGAAAATGTGCTTTATTGGGACTTGCAATGTAGACAGCTGATACCCAGCATGTATATATCATAGCTTAACATTTACTAATGCATAATTAACATGCTTGTTAGCTTTAGTTAATGCACCGTGAGTTAACATGAACAATGAACAACTGTATTTTCATTAACTAACATGAACAAATGCTGTAATGAATGTATTGTTCATTGTGTGTGTGCCACATCCCCGGCTCGTTCCTGCTCACCCAATCAACGTTCTCCCTCATATACCACGTCCATCCAATACCATGAACCTTCACCAGACTACTAATCATTTGCACCTGTTCCCCATTATCCATGGACACTATAAATACACACCTTCTTGGTTCACTCGTCGGCTGGTATTGAAGTCAGATTGTTGTCTTAACCTTTGCTCCTTCATCTTCGCACCTTCTTCCATGGATTAGTCTAGGGCCCCGTTTACACTAGTGCGTTTTAGTTTTAAGACGGCGTTTTAGAATTAAAACGATCCGCGTCCACACTCGCGTTTTACCCAGCGTTTCTGAACTGCTCTCCGTCCACACCAAAACGCTGAAAACGCACATCACGTGACCACACAGACACTCTCGGGCAAGCGCTGCAGCCCATCTACCCAGATGAGAGCTGTGCTAGTCAGACTTCTCATCAAGCATCTCCCGCTGGATCTAATCTCACTATATTTATTAAACGGGATATTTCATTCATCTTGTTGTCTTTATCTAACGAAATATTCCCTGACTTTGGTCATTGGAATCTATTACTTGTTCTCAGGTAGCGTGTTTTGGCTGAGCGCAAAGATAAGTTAATGATTAATGTAACCACGTAGCCTATTCTGTATATTGACTGATCGCTTGCCTTTATTTCCTATAATGTATAAACTTATAGTATGTTATACTTTTATAATGGCCATTATCGATTATTAAAACTGATATTCAGCAAAAGAGAGGCTGTGTTTCGTATTTTCACTGAAATTGAAAGGAGGCAGTTGTTATCGGCTCCGTTTAGTTATAAATATCCACACAGTGAAGATGACGCTCATAAATGCAGTACGACGCCTCAACATTTCTGCTGTCTGTTAAGTTGCTAATATTAAAATGAAAATAGGCAGCTCCTTAAATCATGTTTACATTTTATTGTTGAGAAAGTGAAACAACGTAGCCAGGGTGATGTGAATGAAGTTATAAAGTACACTGTTCCCTTTGAAGATTTACCCGTGTCCTCGGTATAGTCTGCTTTTCCATATCAAGAAGAGACTGCAGCCCTGATCAAACTTGCGAAGTCTAAACTTACAAGGAGAGAATGCAGGACTGAACTGTGTGTGTTAGGCTACTTAATATTCAGGAAAAGCCCCAATCAGAGAGGCGAATGTCTGCAGCCCCGCCTCCGTTTTCAGATGTCTCTGTTTTCCATCATCCACACTGAGACGGAGCAGCAGCGTTTCAGAATGAAAACGGCCTCTCCAGCGTTTTCGAAACGCTCTGTTTTTTTTCGCTCGAGAACTCCGGCGTAGTGTGGACGGTTGGTGTAACTGTAGCAAAACTTATGCGTTTTCAAACTGAAACGCATTAGTGTAAACGGGGCCTAGGAGTCCTTCATACTGATCAAGGGAAGTGAATATTCTTATCTGATGTTAAATATATATATATATATTTTTTCGATTGTCAACAGAACAAACATCATTATACAATGATTTGCCTAATTACCCTAACCTGCCTAATTAAACTAGTTAAGCCTTTAAATGTCACTTTAAACTGAATACTTGTATCTTGAAAATATCTAGTAAAATATCATAAACTGTCATCATGGCAAAGATAAAATAAATCAGTTATTAGAAATGAGTTAAAACTATCATGTTTAGATATGTTGAAAAAGGTCTTCTTTCCATTAAACAGAAATTCACAGGGGGCTAATAATTCAGGAAGGCCAATAATTCTGACTTCAACTGTATATTTTTCCATATAATTATGTTATTGGCCATAAAAATGTCAGAACATTTTTGATTATGCAAGATTATCTATGCAAATATGTTCCTTTCATGAAGTTTCTTGCATGAATTCATTCACCCACACACAATAAAAACATCACATGTCCTAATTAATGTGCATATACCTGGTTAATGTGTGCATAATGTCTATGTAGTATGTATGTTTATGCCTTGTAAATGCAACAAAATTACATTTTATTTTTGTAAATGGAACAAAAGCAGTGTCTTATTTGCATAACTGGTCTGTGCATTCATATTCAAGTGCATCTCAAAGCATTTGAACATACATAATGGACTATTTTCTCATTCTTCAGAAAATATATTAGCAAAATAAAATAAAAATGAGCTGCGGATGTTTCTGAAATTTGGTAGATTTTACACAGAATGATCTATTATTGTATTTTAAATATTTATTCATTTTCTAATTAACCTAATACATCATTTATTTTTACTCAAAGTTAAAAATTCATTTATACAAAATATAACTTATTTTTATCTGATAAATTTATGCAAAATCTATGAAAAAGTTGGGAGAGTATGGAAGACAAAATAAGAAAGTAGTGATTTCCCAATTTCCGTTGACTTGTATTTCACTGCAGACAACATAAACACAAAATATTTCATGTTTTGTCTGTTTTGACTTCATTTCATTTTTAAATATACATCCTTTCCTGTCATTCAGACCTGCAACTCGGGCTGAGAAAATAAAGTTTGAAGACAAAAAGTCAAAATGAAATAAAAATTAAAACTAATGAAAAATACAAAATTATTTTAACCTTGAGGCATAAATACATTTTCTGGATTGGATGTACAACACATTGCATGTTTTCCCTATATAATAGTTTAATCAATATATTTAGATCTTACATAATTCACCTAATATCATTTATTCTTCCTGAGAGTTAAAAAGAAAACGTTAATATCCTTCTCTGTTGTAAATAAAGCAATAGCAGGATCTTGTTGTGTAATTGCTTAGTGTATTGTGAAGTGTATTGCAATGCACAAATCCAAGGTTGCTCTGGGAACAAGATATTTACTCAGAAACTATATATGCTTGACATTTAATTTTAGTTTCCCCATTGTAACTAATCTTCAAAAGAAATAATAACAAAATCCAAAAATTAAGCTGGGGAAGTTTCTGAAATGTAGATCCGGGATGACCCAAATATTTGTGATATTTCAGTTCAAGTATTTAGACATTTTATTATTCATCTAAAATATCATTTATTTTTCCTCAGAGTTCAAAAATAAATGAATTATGCAAAATACAACTTCTTATTTATTTCTCTTTCAATTTATGCAAATATATTCCTTGCTTGAAGTTTCGTCATATTCACCCGCACACCAGGACAACACCACACATCCCTTTTAATGTGCATATTCACGCTTATTAATGTGTATGGTATCAGCTAAGCTGTGCTAATACACTTTCTGGGTTGTAAATACAACACACTGCATAAACACTGTATATGTTAAGTATTTCATAATTAATCTTACAGCATTTATTTATCCTCAGAGTTGAAAAAAAGTAAATACTCCTTCTCGACTGTAAACAACAATAGCAATGTCTGTTTGCATAATTGCTTATCTCGAAGCATGCGCTAATTCAAGGTTGCTCTGTAAACAAAAGCAGTGTATTACTCAGTAAATATATATGCATAACATTTAATAATTTATCCTTTTTTTGTATAATCAAAGCAAAACAAACTGAGCTGGGGAGGTTTCAGAAATGTGGTTGATTGCATACAGAATGACTCAAATGTTTCTAATATTTTAATTACAATATTTAGTCATTTTAATCAACTGTTTCCTTTATTTGCCTCAAAGTAAAAAAAAAAAGTGTGAAATGCAGCTTATTGAGCTCCCTTTAAATATATATTGCTTTAAGTTTCGTCATATTCACCCACACACCACAACACCACACATCCCAATTAATGTGCATAGTATACACCCTTCTTAACGTGTATTGGCTAAGCCATGCTAATACGCCTTCTGGATTGCAAATGCAACACCACACACACACACACACACACACACACACACACACACACACACACACACACACACACACACATACACACACACACATATAAATGATAAGATAAATAAATTTATTCATTCATTTTTTTTCGGCTTAGTCCCTTTATTAATCTGGGGTCGCCACAGCAGAATGAACCGCCAACTTATCCAGCATATGTTTTAGGCAGCGGATGCTCTTCCAGCTGCAACCCATCACTGAGAAACATCCACACACACTCATTCACACAAACATACACTACGTTCAATTTTAGCATACCCATTTCACTTGTACCACATGTCTTTGGACTTGGGGGAAACCAGAGCACCTGGAGGAAACCCACGCCAACACAGGGAGAACATGCAATCTCCACACAGAAATGCCTCCTGACCCAGCTGAGGCTTGAACTAGCGAATTAGTGGGAAGTGTGCCCACCAGTGACGATATGTAGCCATATCACACTGCTACTCGTGTGATATTGCGTTTATACAAGAGTTCAAAGGCATAATCGTGTATATTAAAATTTAAATCAAACACGGAGAGTCTAAAAACCCTTTTGTATGAGGAACTACTTTCTTCCGCCATTCATTCACATCTGCAGCTGACATCAAAACAGCAGAAACCATTGCTACTTTACCAACACTACATTAGAGCTGGTATTTGAACAATTCTCTAGCGAAATATCTAATGTGATGACTAAACAGGTGATTTTGCTCACATTTTAAGATTTTAAGACTGAACGGCATGAAATGCCATCAGTCTACAGAGATTTCCCTGTTGCAATCTGAATATATATATGAATATGATTTTTTTTAATTTTCTGTGAGCAAATATATTGGATTATTTACTAAATATTGACATGACATTTTATATTTTACTAATTTTTTTTTATCAATCTTTAGAATAAAAAATATCAAAATGCAAAAAAAAAAAAAAGCTGGGGAGATTTTTGAAATGTGGTCAGTTTGATACCCAATGACCCAAGTTTTTATAATATTTAAATTTTATAATTAACCTAATATACCTTTTACTATTCCTTGAGACAAAAAATTACCCCTCTGCAAGACACAACTTAATTATTTCTCTTAATTTTATGCAAATATATTTCCTGCATGAAGTTTTTTTTTTCCTGATTCACACTTCCTAATTAATCTGCACACACACATGCTTATTAGGTGTAGAATGTGTATAATGTGTGTAATATATGTATATATATATAGTTGAAGTCAGAATTATTAGCCCTCCTGAATTATTAGACCGCTTATTTATTTTTTCCCCAATGTATGTTTAACAGAGAGAAGATTTTTCAACACATTTCTAAACATAATAGTTTTAATAACTCATTTATAATAACTGATTTAATATATCTTTGCCATGATGACAGTAAATAATATTTTACTAGAGGTTTTTCAAGACACTTCTTTACAACTTAAAGTGACATTTAAAGGCTTAACTAGGCAGGTTAGAGTAATTAGGCAAGTATTTGTATAACTATGGTTTGTTCTGTAGACTATTGAGAAAAAATATAGCTTAAAGGGGCTAATAATTTTGATCATTATGGTGTTTAATTATTAATATATATAATATATTTATAAATATATAAATAATATTAATTATATATATAATTATAATATATATACTTAAATGAATAAGTTTTGATATTTCCCAATCAACCTAACATCATTTATTTTTCCCTCACAGAGTTTCAAAAAAGTAAATACCCCTCTGCAATGTTAAATACAGCAATATCTGGTCTGCATAATTGCTCTGTGCATTCATTGTGAAGTGCATCTCAAAGCATGCGCTAATCCAAGGTTGCTCTGTGACCATAATCCCCAGCGCGCTGCGTTCCTGCCGCACTACATACAACAACACAAACTTATCATATGCAATACTCCAGCGACCTGGGAATCCACCCAGCAGTACCAATTACAATCACTGCCTCTCTCCGGTTCGCCCACGCCTCGCTTGAGCCCGAGGGAAACAACTGCAACCATGTCAGTGAAGTAGATGAGAGAGGTGTATCCGTTAATGTGCTCCCTCCACCGCTTTCTCTCTTCGTCCTGGCTCCCTGTTTTCCCTGCAGGTGCTGTTGAGAAGTCTCCATTAGCTTTATGGCTGATCTACTCCAAGGTTATGATCCTGTTTACCCCTTGTGGTGTGGAGCCACATAATGTTAGACAATCCTGTGTGCTCTGCAATGGTTAGGCAAGCCAAACAGGGATAAGTGGTGTGTGTGTTTACCTTGCTGTAAACAGATTTGTAAGGTAAATGCAGGAGCACGCTGGAAACAAATACAGGTGACTATCCTGCACAGGGAAAGGGCAGCATGTTGTTGCAATTCAATTCAAAAACATGCTGCAGTGGAACTTGGATTCAGTTGATTTCGTTTTTTTCTTTTATTATTTTGTTAACTGTGTATTTGAGCATGGGCGGAAAATGGACAAAACTTGTTAGTATTTTTTTTTAATAATTGAAGAAACATGTTGCATGCACTTATCACGAATGTAATGTCTACCTTAAATAATTTAGTTCAGGCAACAATGACATTTTAAAATGTAAATGTTTTTTTAGTATGAAAAAACCAAGAATATAAAACCCGGAAAGATTTTTTCAACACATTTCTAAACATAATAGTTTTAATAACTAATTTCTAAAAACAGTTTTTTTAATCTTTGCCATGATGACAGTTAATAATATTTTTCTAGATATTTTTCAATATACAAAAATTAAGCTTAAAGTGCATTTTAAAGACGTTACTGTATCTTTAAGTCTATATCGTCAAGGTCTTTTAAGTCTATGGGTTCTATTTTAATGATCTAGGCGCAAAGTCCTAAGTGTGTCCGAATCCACTTTTGCTATTCTAAGGATAAAAAAATACAGCCTGCGCTTCGGCGAATGGTCTAACAGGGTTGTTCTTATTATCTTATCAAGAAATGAGTGTGTTTTGAGCATAACATGCATTAAACCAATCAGAGTCACATCTAACATTCACTTTAAGAGTCAGTTGCGTTGTGCCATGGCACATTTTTCTATTTACAGGACAGATTTTGTAAGTGGAAAAACTGAACACTTCTAGTGAGAAAGAGGCCATGTGCATCGCGAGGATAAAGAATGAGCCTCCTCCATTCGGCTGCTTTCTCTTTAGTTTACTTTTACTCTTTACTCCTTTACTTTCGTGGCTAAGGAAACGGTGTTGAACGCACTCCTCTGAAGACATTCATTAGCCTACATGATTATTTAGTTTGTAAAGCACTAAGTCTCAAAACTATTTCGAAATTTAGTTCTAATTTCCAGCAAACGAATAAATGAACAATAATAATGAACAACAAAAAACAAAAAAGCAGTGAAGTAACAACATCCACAACATGAGTCGTTGGCTAGATGAATTTCCTGAACTGCTTGGGTGCTGAAAAAAAAAAGTTAAATATCAACTGTTAAATTATAGAAATTTACCGTAAAATAACAGACTTTAAATTACAGAAATTTACGATAAAACTACAGACAACAAATTACAGAAATTTACCTTTAGGGAAATTTCTGTAATTTAGCGTCCTTTATTTTACAGTAAAAACTTCTATATTTTAACTGTCATCATTTTATGGTAAATTTATTTAAATTAGCGTCCATTATTTTACGATAATTTTCTGTTATTTAACTTCCGTTGTTTTACGGTAAAGTTCTGTAATTTAGACCAGAAACCGACCATATGCATGGCGAGGATAAAGAACAGGTCTCCTCTATTCGGCCTTTTTATTTTCTCTTTAGTTTACTTTTACCCTTTATTTTACTTCTTTACGTACGTGGATAAGAAAACGGTGTTGTACGCACTCCACTGAAGACATTCATTAGCCTACATGATTAATTTTGCTTGTTAAGCACTAAGACTTCTTTCAAAACAATTTCTAAATTCAGTTCTAATTTCCAGCAATCGAATAAATGGACAATAATAACGAAGTGTGTTTAAAACACTGAGTTATATCCAAAATACACATGCTATGCCCCATATGGTGACGCATACTTCTCCAAAACCCGACAGGTGGACAAATCTACACTTGTTTTATTCAAATAAATGTAAATATGCATGTAATAAATAATACTGCTTATAATACTGAGATTATACAAATTGTCATGAATAAAATGAAAAAAGCCCCTGTCATGAAGAAGGGATGGAGGCAGTGGTGTTTATATTTATGTAGAAAATAATAATTTTTGTAAGATTTAAATTATTTATTTATTTACTTTTTTATATGTAAAGATATTTATGTACTGCTGTACATCCTTTGTGTATTAAACAATGTGTACACGTTTGGACCGTATAAGTCAGGGGTGTCCAAACTCATTTCTGGAGCACTGGTTTCCTGCTGAGTTTATCCCAAACTTGCTTCAACACACCTGCCAGAGAGTTTCTAGTATATCTAGTAAGAGCTTGATTAGCTGGTTCAGGTGTGTTTGATTGGGGTTGGAGCTAAACTATCTAGGACACCATGCCTTCAGGACCAAGTTTGGACATCCCTGGCGCATAACTACTGTGCTCTGTGCTGAACTTTAGACCAGATTTTAGTTGGTCAATGGTCTGTCAATTTCAGTACCTCAAAATAGCAATGCACCAAGAATGCACCTTGGATTAGTTTAACAACATGGCGCAAAAAGTGAAAATTAGGGTTGCACTGATTTGAAAATAGCAACAAATCATGCCATAGACATCTTGCGCCTTATTGCGTTGGGTGTATGATAGGGCTCTGAGTGTTCAAAATGGCACTTAAACTTGTTACAAGTGTCTCCTATTAAATGACATAGATTCAAACTACAAATGCAGCCTTAGTCTCACAGGGAAATGTGAAATCTAATGTGGCAAATTCATCCAAATTTACATGATTTCATTCTTATAAAAACATATGATTTTTAAAAGAAAGTGTGCCCCCAAACCCTACCTCTGATTGGGTTATAAGTAAATCATATTAAAATTTACTAATGAGATCATACAAATTAGTACCAATTAACCACTGAATTAAATAGTTACGATTTGCTGTGAGATTAGGTTGTAAAATGCTTTGTTTAGGGTGCTTTCACACCTATAGTACATTTCTTTTGGTTTGGACCAAGGTTTAAAATGGTTCATTGTAGCATTTTTCAGCCATTTTGGTTCTGTTTTCCACCAGACCGATTACTTTGAACAGAACCTGTTGAAACAAACCAAAAAGCATCAACATCCACAACATCAGTTGTTGGCTAGAGGAATTTCCTGAACTGATACACATACACTGCAATTTTTTTGTTGTTGTTATTTTACAATATTTTTTTCTGGCAGCTGGGTAGACGGAAAAAAACATAAAATAACAACCATTAAATTATAGAAATGTACCAGAAATTTACATTTAGGGAAATTTCTGTAATTTAGCATCCATTATTTTACAGTAAATTTCTGTAATTTAGCGGGTGTTGTTTTATGGTAAATCTCTGTAATTTAACGTTCATTATTTTACGGTAAATTTCTGCAGTTTAACGTCTTTTATTGTGCAATAAATTTCTATAATTCAATGGCTTTTATTTTATGGTAGATTTATGGTAAAGTTAAAGCCATTGAAGCACCAAGTTTCACAGGAAATCTACCATCAGACTGAAACTGTGACTGGTCATGTTTTGGCACATTATGGTATTAAAAACTCATTTAAAATCTGAAATTAAATTAAAAAGAAAGCAAAACAAGAGCATTTATTAGGGAATGATTAAATGTTTTATCAGAACTGAAATGTTGCTTTGGTCACACTTTATTTCATGAATTTAAGTTTCATTGTAACTAATTCTCGTTAGATTATAAGTGGACTGTTAGGTTGGGTTTAAGGTTAGGGTTAGTATAAGTTGACATGTACTTGCAAAGTTTCTTACTGTACATTCACACCAAAAGTGGCGAGAGTTACAAAGTAGCCGGAAGTCATTTATTTTCAAAGAGAGCCAGCGGCGATAAGCAGCGAGGAGCATCGCGGCACGTCTTTGCCAGTGTGGACATCGAGGAGAGTTGAAATCAAGTTAACTTTATGATAATAGTGGCAAGCAATCAGAATGAAGAAGTCCACCGCTTGAGAGGAGTTCAGAGAACACAGCCCTGTGAACTTTGGTTCGTCCACAGTTGTTCCCAAGGGTTTGATTGTTGCAGTTGCTGGATTTTCAATTATTTACAATGTTTTCTTACAGGAACATCCATTAAATAAGTTACTGGCGAGTTACTGATGTGCTTTAATGTTATAGATATTTATCTTTAAAAAAGCGTGAATCTCATGCGACAGTGCAAAACAGTATTGCTGCTTCAGGATATTTCAGACATATGGACATATTGGATAATTTAGTGGAGCAAAGCCACACCACATGCAACTTAATCTTCCATTCTTAAATGAATTTGATAAGAAGTGCGCATCATTTTCATGCTGGAAAGCATGTTTTATGCAGGAATTTAACTGATACGCTGCAACGGCCCCTTGAATGTAGCGTCAATGTAGCGAATTCTGACGGTCTTGCCGCCGGAGCTGAAGGCAGACAGCGTTGTCACCTGGGCATCCAGAGCGATCTTGGACGCTCTCACCGCCTTCGGTGTGAACACACAGTTTTAGTCAGTTAAAAGTCTGTTGAAGGAGCAGTATCAACAGATATTAAGCAGACAGTGTACTAATACTCAAATGCACCATCAAAATAAAGTGTTACCATTGCTTTAGGGCAAAATATATCCAAATGAAATTGCTGATTTGAAAGGCCAGCAGGCTATGGCTTGCAATTATGAAAATGATCAGGGGTGCCCAAACTTTTGCATGAAACTGTAAATGTAAATGACTAGAAAAGTAAATTTGATTCAGCTAAAAAACTGAAGGCAGCAAGAATTCTTTTACATTGTAGTATAATAATAATGTAAGCTCAGAAGGATTCTCTTTAGCGATGCTTTAATTGCAGAAATGAGTGCAAGGCTATAAACAGATCCTGTGTGTGTGTTTTTACATTTCATGTGTCAGTCTTAACCATGCTTGACTGCTTTCCTGAGGGCTGAATAAGCCGAGCTGAAAGGTCACATATACAGCTTGTAGATTCAGGTATTACTGGGTGGAGCGAAGGCGAGCAGTTGTTGCAGAAGAGAGGCCAAAGATTATTGCAATATTCCCAGCGAACTGCCAAAAGGGTTCAAAATAAGCCGTAGGTGGCCCTGGAATCAGATAAGGCTGAGTGAATCAAAGCATAAATAAATAAATCTCAGCCTTCACCCTGAGACAGAAACGGCGGTGTTATGAGGAAATGATAGATTCTTTCAGCCGTCAAGCCTTCGACCCGCTTTTCTGACGGAGCCGGAAATTTCTGAAAGCTAATGAGGTTGAATTTCACCTGCGCTGACGCATCGATGTGCCGCCGCTTGCATTGATCTCTTGTATTTGTGTTGATGTACGTGTAATTATTCCAGCTCGGATTCTGATTCAGCATATATCAGGCATCTGCTCTCCTGTTTGATGCTGATTTGAATGCCAATATCGTCCTGCCGCCGCATTAATGAGACATGATATTCATTGAAAGATCATTTGGAAACTTCTCGGCTGTTGCGGGAGAAGAGTTTGCAGACACTGATTGCTCATAATAAGCATATGACAGGCAATTCATCATGTGTTAAGAAATGAGGTCCTGCAGTCGTCTGTTGAGGATTCTATTATCTTTAGAGCTCGGCCTCGTCTCGCTCCACTCTTTTCTAGTGTGCGTCGCTCTATAAGCAGAGCCTAGTTACTGTTTTAATCAATACGCCACTGTTCCACCGAGAGCACAGGCTGAAACAAGCCAGTAACCAATGTATTGCTGTTCAGCTCGCTTTGGTGCTTTTTAGAAATTAGCATTGTGATCAGAGTGGATTTGCTTTCTTAATTCAGACTTATTGTGTATATTGCAACGCTATTACCAAGAACAAAAGCAGGGCCCACTTTATAATAAATGTTATTCAATTTTATGTACTTACATTTAAATTATTCATTTGGTTCAAATGACTTATTATGTGCATGCATTATATTTGCATTGGACTTAGGGCTGCATTATAACAGAAAAAATGATAATCATGATTATTTTGCTCAAAATGTTGATCACGATTAAAAATGAGGATTGTTCTGTCGTGTGTGTGTGTGTATATATATATATATATATATATATATATAGTTGAAGTCATAATTATTAGCCCCCCTGAAATATTAGCCCCCTTGTTTATTTTTTCCCCAATTTCTGTTTAACTACCCTGATCCAGTTACTATGACCATTTATGTGAAGCTGCTTTGACACAATCTACACTGTAAAAGCGCCATATAAATAAAGTTGAATTGAATTGAATTGAATGGAGAGCAGATTTTTTCAACACTTTTCTAAACATAATAGTTTTAATAACTCATTTCTAATAACTGATTTATTTTATCTTCGCCATGATGACAGTAAATAATATTTAACATTTTACTAGATATTTTTCAAGACACTTCTATACAGCTTAAAGTGACATTTAAATGCTTAACTAGGTTAATTAAATTAACTAGGCAGGTTAGGGTAATTAGGCAAGTTATTGTATAATGATAGTTTGTTCTGTAAATATCGAGAAAAAATATAGCTTTAAGGGGCTAATAATTTTGTCCCTAAAATGGTGTTAAAAAAAATTTAAAACGGCTTTTATTCTAGCCGAAACAAAACAAATAAGACTTTCTCCAGAAGAAAAATATTATCAGACATACTGTGAAATTTTCCTCGCTCTGTTAAACATATATGTGTATATATATATATATATATAGAGAGAGAGAGAGAGAGAGAGAGAGAGTGAGAGACCATATGGGAAAACTAGATTGCTTTCGGAAGTGGTGTTAGTGAGCCAGCAGGGGGTGCTCAACCTGTCGTCTGTGTGAATCCTAACGCCCTAGTATAGTGAAGGGGACACTATACTGTCAATGAGCACGCTCTTTCAAATGAGACGTTAAACCGAGATCCTGACTCTCTGCGGTCATTAAAAATCCCATGGCACCCGTAAAGAATAGGGGTGTAACCGCGATGTCTCTCACTCTCTCTCCACTCACTCTATAGCTGGTGTAGTGAGCGCACTGGCGCCACTTGTAGCGTCTTGTAGCTGCCGTTGCATTATCCAAGTGGATGCTGCACACTAGAACATATATACACAGTGCTTACTTTACTACAATATGGTTAAAAATACTATACAATTAAAAAAATGACATTTGCTGTTTGTTCAAACGAAATTAAGCTGAAATAACACAATGTTTGAGTTTTTGGGTGGGATAACTTAATTTTTTTAGTTTTATGTTCAACTTAAATTTGTAAAAAGTATTAAGTTAACTTAATTACTTCATGTCATCCTAGCACAAGTCGATTGAGTGGAACCCAGCATTTTTACAGTGAGTATGTTTACAATAATAAGATTTTAATGCGATTAAAGGTTTACCATGTAAACATTAATCCGAATTGATTTATCTAATTAAGGTCATAATGGAACAAAACAGAAAAGTGCAGTACAGACATGTAAACACCGCAAACAAATTATTACCGTCATGTAAGATTTTCGCCACATTTTGCGACAGGATATTCCATACACACACACGGCTGTCTGACACTTTTCTCTGCACATACAGAGTAAGTAAGACCACAGACTCCTGCATCGAGAAATGCGTCAGTTTCTTTCCCAATTAGTGTGCTGTATCAAATGCCATTAAAACTACACTCTTCCAGCAGTTCATACTCGCCTCCAATATCTCGTTTGTCATGGGGGCATGCATGAAAAATTCCTGAATGAAAGTGAAAGTGCCAAACTGCAGTTAAAAATCAACAAATTAAAAGTCAAACACCTGAAATTACATGAAACTCCAGAGGAAATGTGGAAAGCGCAATGACGCAATGACGTTAATCGAATTGTGTGCCATAACATGTAAAACAGAATCATGAAAAAACATTCAAAAAGCAACTCATGTAAACATCTTAATCATATTATTGTCTTGTTCAGATAAAGGCAAATAATTCAATAACTGATGTCCATGTAAGTGTAGTCACTGTAGTATATACTATAAACTACTATAGAATTCTTTTTACATGTAAATATACCCATACCACTAAACCAATACAATACAATAGCGTATATGAAAACAATTAGCTTAGGCTATTTTATCAAGAAATGACACTATATTGTTTAAAGTCTACAAAAGTGGGCACGTAATTTGATAAGTTTTATGTTTTTCTGTTGTATTTATATTGTGTATTATCTCGATATCTGCCCGGTCTCACACACAAATACAGGCATTTAAACACACACAAACACACCTTTTAAACTTGACAAAAACTCTCGAAAACCTTTATTGTCTGCTGTGTTTTTAATATGGTGTAATGATTATTATGCGCTATTGAAACATAAAGGAGGACGCAGAAAAGAACGTCACTATAAATTAAAACTACTTTATTATTTTATGCAACAGCCTTACATTTAAAAGGGAAACATAAGGGTGATCAAACGCAAAAAGACCCCAGACTATAAGGCTAGATGTTTTCTTTCCCTTATTTGTTTATTTGTTTGGCGCATGTACTCATGTGCGATCAGAAAAACTGCCCGCCTCTCCTTTCACTCCGTCCCGAAGCCCCAGCTGGCCCTCCTTGGCCCAAGGTATTCGGCGGGCCGAAAAAGGCCGGCCGCTGGCCCCAAGAAAGCCCCGCTTTGGCCCGATTAAGCCCCGGAAGTGACAGTGGAAACGCCACTGGCCTTGGCTCGCCCTGGCTCGCTCGCTTTAGGCGCGATAGTGGAAATGTGGCTTTTGTGCTTATTTTTGGTCCAAGTACTTAGTAGTTAAGATCATTTCATTTAAAGTGGGACTCAAATGCTGTTTGCTTTTGTTATCTTACATTTAAATAAGTACACTGGGCTTATTTTTAAACCAGTAGATTTGGGGACAAAGACATTAGCATCTAAGTAGACAAGCAATAGTAAATGCAATTTAAAGCTGACTAACCGTAATGTATTCCTCACCATATATTCTCTCTATATTGGCTCAGTTTGATTACATATAAACGTGAATGTCTAAAATCATCAACACCACTCAGTACTAACATACCAGTTTAAATAGCCAAGCTGTATGCTTGTTGTTAAATGTTAAATACAGCATGTTTTGTTGCCTTTTAAATCTATTTAAAACAAATTAGACCCTTATATTACACATTATGCATTTCTTCAGCACCTTGGAAATGCGTGGATCAATTGAGCCACGCTGGGTCCTCATCAAATACATCAATATTTTTGCTGTTTCGTCTGAACGAGTAGACAAAAAAAAAAGCCAATGCAAAATCCAGGAGGGAAAATTGGCAGCCCCTAAAGAGGCATATTTCAGACACAGCGGCTTTTATTTAGGCAAGAGATTTGCATTTGAATGAGTTATAACATTAACCTGAGACAGTGTGCAGCTGAAGTGTCGCACATCTTGATTGCACTTTGTCAAATAAAAACAAATGAACGCACAACAATAATCTCCTCTTAATCTCCTCAAAGCCGACGTCCCTTAAAGGAGACACTTCATCCTTCATTTACAGTTCTGTTGCCTTTAACAATTGTCGGAAGCCAGTTTTGTGGCAGCGCATTGTTTCCTCTTAAGACTGTGCCATGTCTGCGGTGCCAGCAGCTCATCTGTTATGTTGCAGGCCAAGCAGTGATTAAACACTGATCCTGCTCGAAGGGTGGGGGGAAAAAAGCAGTAATAGAGCGGCAGCCGGCTGTGATTGATGGTCCGGATTTCAGCTGACAATAACATGTCAGGGCAAGACAGAGCAGAAATGATTCTTTGTGGCCATTTTGCGCTTCCCTATAAAGGTCTCGTTGGAAGCGCATCAACATTTGCGAGTACACTAGTTGCTCGTTTGGAGAAAATGTCAACATGAAACTTATTTATAATAACCCACTTCCATGGTAAAAACAGAATCCAGGGAGTTTTAAAGTGGGTGGCAGCTCTCAAAACTAAAGTACATCATTTATGCACTGCAGGAGATAAAAATAGTGATGCAAATGTCGGCAGCTAGAAATGACATTATCTGGTCTTGGCTAAATGAAGGAAAAGGTCAACATTTTAAGCTGATAATATATGCATCCTTTTGATGGCTAGCATGACTCGATTGGCTCCTTTTAGCAGATTGGCATTGAGATTAAGGATACATGATAATGAAAATATGTAACATAGTCTAATCTAAATAATCTAATCTAAAATCTAATAATGTTGTTGTGATATAAATACAATTTCGCTAGTTGACTTGAATAAATATTTGAAAAGAATTTATAATTTTAGATTGATTGAGATAATTTTGTAGGAGAGAACAGTACGTTTGCATAATATATAACAATCTACAAGCACGGATAAATTCAACAAATAAAAATATACCAATTAAATAAACAGCATTTTATTGTTTTCAGAATTCATAGTTCATAGTTTTTGGCTGGTTGAAAAGATTTTTCCTTGGATAATAATTCTTAAAAGTAAGGTTCGACTATAAGGGTGGTCCAATATGCATGCAAAGGCGATCTTAGAATTGAGAAGCAACATGACTGACAAAAGTAATTGCGTTTGTGCGAGCAAAAGAAAGCAGGTGAATATCGAATAAGAGATTTATCACTCGTGCTACCAGCTGAGGTGATGCGCACGACTGTTTAAAATGCGTGCACGCTCCCATTTCCTTGCGTGAAGCATCTGTGTCTAGAAACACAACTGATGTGATCAGTTCTCTTTTAAATAGTCTAGACAAAAAGGGATGAACATGCACCCTCAATCTTGCTGCTTTCAAGAGTTCCAGATTTGTCTTTTTGTAAGCAGCACCAGTTGCTTTCGCTTTAACCATTCTTTGAAGAGATTATTTATGGGTCTAACGTTAACCGTGTGTGTGTGTGATCATCCTTTCATTATCACACAGTATGCCTTTTTGACCTTCTTTCTTTTGCGTTAATATGGTTTAATTATCATTTTTTACAATAATATTGCTTTAATATGAGATTAACTACTCATTTATGTGTAGTTAACTGGTGATCTGGGACCTTTAGCCAGGACAGATTATTGTGCATATGTTTTGTTAAATAAAAAGTATAGTATACAGCTATTTGCTTGTTTTGACACATTTAAAATTTGTGGCTAAGAAATAATTATTTGATTATGTTTGGTGTGGTCAGAGATCAATTTGGTAAATCCTTCATTTTCAGCTCTGAAAATGATGTGAAATAAAAACTGATTGTAATACTATGATACCATGACCCATTTGCTCATGATTATTGAGCTCATACACGACACATAAAAAATTCAATAAACGAGAAGGCATGTGGAGATAACGCAAAATCTAAATTAAGTAATTTTAGCATGTCAAAGTCAAGTGTATAAAAGATATTTTCCCAACAATAAAATTGTGCAGTAGCTGGAGATCCAAAAAGGTAATGTCAAGCCCTGATTATAGTCCAGACTTAACATTGCGTATACTTACGATATTTTAGTTATTTATTTGACCATTGCGAATGATCACATTGCGATATTGATGCTGTAACGATATATTGTTTAGCTCTAATTGACACACATTAAAAAGTAGCTGAATAAAAAAATAATATATATTTTTTTGCGTTTAATATGATATGTGGTATTTTTCTTGTGACTTTAACATCAGTAATGTCTGCAACCTACACTGAAACAGTTGCAAACAATTGATCTTGGCTGAATTTAAACAAACACATTAAATTTAGTAATGCTTAACTTAATTTGTTTGATTAAATTCAGCCTAGATACATTTTTTGAAACCATTTACCTTCAAAAATTTAGTAAATCCAATGAATAATAATTAGGTTTTCACTGTAGGCTCATTGGCAATAGGTGCTTTAGCTTACATTTTGCAAAACATTAATTGAATACAAAATATATAATAAAATAAAATGTTCCATTCCATCAGAGGGCGCTGTCAACATTTTGTGAACCTGAAATGCTGATTTATACTTCTGTGTTGTGATCGGGGTGACCCATGGCACCTGCCTTGCAGGTAGTCATGCATTTATAGTTCTGCATGCTGTTTGTGTTGCTCTGCAATAATATTTCCAAAACGCTAGCTGGGAGTATGTTTTTATGTTCCTCTGTGTAGAGTTTCTTCGTGGTTTTTTTTTTTTTTTCTTTCATGTCAAATGTACGAGAAAAGTGCTCTGCTTTGCATGTGGTTTTACTTTTATCTTACATAACAACATAATCGAGTACATATTGTAGACAGTTAAATTGTTTTGTGGTATTTATTTAGTGTTTTGCAAAGAACTGCACAAAATAATCAATATCACTTAATTTTGATGGTCACTTTAATGCACTTTATTTAATTTAAGTTATATTGCATCTACATGCTAATTATTATCATTATATTATAAAGTAGACTGTTAGGTTGGGGTTAGGGTTAGTGAAAGTTGACATGCACTTGCAAAGTTTCTTATAGTCAGTTAAATGTCTGTTGAAGGAGCAGTATCAGCAGATATTAAGCAGACAGTCTACTAATGCTCAAATGAGGATTAATTGGCATGTAGTTGTAATGAAATTTTAGGTAAACAAAATATGCAATAGGGACCATCAAAATAAATAATATTTTACAAAAAAATCTTTAACTTGTTGATTAGTGTGAAAAAGAACCAAAGACGTTGGCGTCATACTCCCTCATAGTTTTCATTTTACCTGGAAAATGCAGTCAAAAGTATGTTTTTGTGGTTTCACAAATGCATAGGCTAGGGGTACTTTCACACCTAGACCTGGCGGAACCTGGCGTGTTTGTCTCCTTACCGCAGTTTGGCATTTGCAGCAATTGCACTCTGATTCGGGCGAGAATGGTTAGAAATCACCTGAATGAGGTGGTCTCGGCTCGATTGAAACTAACTCTGAAGCGGATCGATTGTAATGAGAAAGCAAAACGATCCAACAAACTAATGAACCAGGCTATATCACAGTGTATTAAGGTTATGTATTTGGCATGACTATTTGAAGAGAGAGTTATGAGTAGGGCAGGATGTCATTTCTACCAGTGAATGTGTGTTTCATGTCAAATACGAAAGTGAAAGCATGTTGAACTATTAAGAAAGCTGTTTATCCGTTAGGAGAATTGAAAATTGAGCACCCTTAAGCATGTATTTCCAATGAGCTTGAATATCACTATACATAATACTGAATATACTCTTGCAGTTTCTACAATATAAAGTTAAACAGTAAACCGTTTGCTAAGTGCAAATCGAAAAACATGTATTTTATGGCCCGTTTCCACTGAGTGGTACGGTATGGTAAGATTCGGTAAGCTTTTATGGCCATTTTCACTCAAAAGGAACCAAAAAGCAAAATGTGCTGTACAAGTTTTTGGGTACCCTTTCGGAAAAGTACCTAGCACAACAAAAGGGTACCAAAAGGCGAGCAGGACGCGCAGATAAACGATATTGGTTTATAACTAGTCATGGTCGACCCAAACTCAATCAAACCTTGTCGTCATGTTGATAAACAGCCACAAAATGCGAGCAGTTCTATTTTTGAAATATCAAACTTCTTGAGCTGATGATAATAACATGCGCTTAATTATTGATGAGCTTCTGACATCTGATCCTTTTTAGAAGCTGACAAACGCGAGAGTGATGCCAAAAAATCAAAGGAGAAGCCTCGAGCGAGAATGACGTTGACTGAAATTTTCTGCCATTGGTACCCTTTTGGCAGTGGAAACGCAAGCCTGATAAAGGTGACCTATACCTATGTACTGTACCGTACTGTACCACTTAGTTGAAACGGGCCATTAAATACGTTAAATCATAGAGGTTTGAATAAAAAAAAAGAGTGTTATACAACTTTAATTTTTACCACACATGGACACTGTTTAATTTAAAATGTTCAGAGCGTAAAATAAGGATTTTTAAACATGAATTATATTCAGTCAAGGTTTTAACAGCCTCAGCTGGAGAACTGAATTTTGTGTTAGCCCAAAAAATGACACTGCACAAACGTAATTTTCTTTGCTATCTGCAAATGTAAAAAAAGGAGATGAGATCTCTTTTGACATAATAAACCAAAAATCTTGATTCAAGATGTTTGTTATTCTGTGGCGTGACAGGGTTTTGAACCGCCGCTACATTTAGGATGGAAATTGCATCAGATCATTTCTCCGAGTAATAGATCATCCCCTGTTTATATGGCCATGAAATTGGTGTGAAAGAAAAAGTCACTTACAGTTTCCATTATGATGTTTTAGTAGGCGAGTGTGGAAAATCTCCATATCCAAAACCTTATCCGGCTATCAAAAGACAAACCACCTCACAAATAAGCCATGAAGTGCCACTTTCCCCCCCTGAAAATCTTGACTTTTTCCAAGTATCACACAGGTCCATGAATTTCCTACCGTTTGCTGTCAGAGTGTCAGGGTTTGGATGAGCCTTGGGAATTGGTGGTTCTGGTGGCGTTAGCATTAGCGCTAGCTCATTAATCCTCAGCTGCACATTGACATTTGCTGACAGTATTGAAGTCTGTAGAACCGAATGGAGCCCCAGAGACCACTCAATTACCCCGTTTCGGAGCAATTAGCAGCCATGCAATGCTAGTCAATGTCTGCCCTGTGACTGAGAGGCCAGACGGGACCAAAAAAAAACAAGTATACGTGAGGGAAAAAAGACATACTCCTTATACCAGTGGGCTTCGGCTTGAATAACCCTGTGGTTTTGTTTACAAGCCTATTACAAAATTGGTTGTATTGTAATTATCATGGGTAAATATGCCACTTTAATGGGTTAATAGGCCTCAAATATTATAGGGTTAGTGTACACACAAAAAAGAGACCTGTTTGTCTTCAGAATACAAATTAGGATATTTTAGGTGAATCTGGAAACCCATTTTCCATATATCAGTGTTTCCCAACTTTGTTCCTAAAGGCACACCAACAGTACCCTTATCGAACATACCTGAATCAACTTATCTGAACATTAAAAGAGACTGAAAAACCTCAAATAATAGGTCAGATAAGGGAGACATCCAAAATATGTACTGTCTGTGTGCCTCCAGAAAGTGGGTTGGGAAAACTTTTCCATAGACTTGTTCAGTGTCCAGAAAAATACCAAAAATCATCCTCAGAACAGATCATATGTCTTCAGTGGTTCACCTGGAATATTATAAAGCAATGGGAATATTTTTGAGTGCACATAGAACAAAAAATAACGACTTCATTCAACAGTGTCTTCTCCTCAATGTTAGTAGGGTGAATTTCATAATATTAAGAATGAACTACTGAATTAATAATACTTTTTAATGTACTTTTAAATAAGCCAAAGTGCACCTAAAAACTATTTTCTTTTGGTTTTGTGATCTGTATGAAATGAACCTGAGGTACAGTTTGTCCTGTCAAACGCACATTACATAACAGCAATTACTCAAACACCACCAAACTTGTTAACAAAGAGTTGCTGTCATTTTTGCAGGAGATTCACCATCAAGACCAAGTTTTAAACTACTTTAGAAGACCAGCATGATCTGATGAAGTATTATCCAGGGGATGATAATGTGTAGAACAGCCATAAATGAGGTTGGTGTCGTGATCTCGTTCATTTCGAGTGCGCATTCACATTAGCTTGAACAACCTGAAAAAAATGCAGATTTTCTTTGATTTAGATGTTTAGAAACAAAATGTTTAATGATGTTACTGATTCCAAATATCCAATGTAATAATAAGCTTGGCAGTTTTGGAGAATTTGATGTTTCCCCATTCAGACAGAATCCCCAAGCATACTGCCCGAGAGGCTCTTCAAAGGTGGCCGCCAAATAAAATGACCTCAGACTTATTTTAAAAATTGCATCATAAAGGGTGTGGAGCACTGCAAGGTGCTTCCCAGAGATGGGTTGCAGCTGGATGGGCATTCACTGCATGAAACAAATGTTGGATAAGTTGGTGGTTCATTCCGCTCTGGCGACCCCTGATTAATAAAGGAACTGAGTCGAAAGGAAAATGAATGAAGATTACTTGAATCTATTTAGTTTAACAACTTAATGTGCTAAAAAGTTGGGATTACTTGTTTAAATATTGTAAGGTGAGCAAACGTATTCATATTAATTTAACTGCACTTAATTTTATTAGTGAGAACAGTCATTGCTTTTTACAGTGCAGAGGGAGGAGTGGGCATGGCCAGTAGAGCAGGGGGGAAAGAGGGAAGCGAACTTTTATCAGTTGGCTCACAAAATGAGACACAAACCCTGAGGAGACCCAGGATTTTATAGATTACAAAGTTAAAATGCAAAGAAATAAACAACAATTTAATGTCCTGCTACATTTGTTAATCGTAATTTTATATACACACAACCACATTTTATATAATTTTTAAGATAATCATGTTTATATAAACATTATAAATGAGGACTTCTATCCTCTTCAATCCCTGGGTCTGAATGCAGACACAGTGAATATCAGTGCAGCTGGTCTCTTTCCCTGTCTATTCTAACAATTAGCCCTGCCGGTAATTTGGAGGATTTTAAACATTGGCGAACACAACAGCACAGATATAGGCAAAGTGTCTAAATGTGAATGAACTCAACTTATAAAAGACAAAGTCTGCCATTCTTCAAGCTCTCCTGACAAAAATGCTTGCTGCACACTAACAGCTTTGCTGTATTGGCCCTGACAGGATTGTAGGGAAAAACATGCAACAAGCCCTGTGAATCCTGGTAACAAACACATATGACTCTTTATGAGCGACTAAATACTGTGTGCCGTATGCGGAGTCCGCGTATGTGGTCTCACCTGTTCATTGGGTTTCAGCTTAGCAGGTCTGCCTTGCCTTCGGAAAGCACTTGCTCTCATGAATAATTAAGAAGCAGGGTCTTCTATACGGTAAGAAAACTCGGCTATAAATAATAATGAAAAACAGACGCGTCATCACTCCACTAGCAGATTCGCGCTCTGTCACCGATTTTCATCCCGCCACAAAAGTTATTTTAAATCCGCAAGATTAAATTAGCTGACAAAAGCTTAAAAATATCGGTTTTTCCCCACAATTAAAGCTGCCAGGTTTTAACATTGTCTTAAATGATGCTCAGCACACACAAATCTGTTAAAGTCTCAAAAAAAGCACTCCAGGGTAACACTAGTATACTGTGCAGTGGGGTGGTGCGGTGATGCAGTAGGTAGCGCTGTTGCCTCACAGCAAGAAGGTTGCTGGCATGTAATTTTTGTGTGGAGTTTGCATGTTCTCTCTGTGTTGGCGTGGGTTTCCTCCGGGTGCTTCGTTTTCCCCCATAGTCCAAAAACATGCACTATAGATAAATTGGGAAAGCTAAATTATACATAGTGTATGTGTGTGAATGAGTGTGCATGGGTGTTTCTCAGTGATAGGTTTGCGGCTGGAAGGGCACCCGCTGCATAAAATATAAGCTGGATAAGTTGGAGGTTCATTCCGCTGTGGCGACCCCTGATTAATAAAGGAACTAAGCCGAAAAGAAAATGAATGAATACTGTGCAGTGACCCGTTCTCCAAGGATTATTGAATGTTGTTCACATTTCTAGTGTTTTAGTTACAATAGTTGTTGGCTTGCAGGATGTGCAGGTCCTCTTGTCCTTTCTCAGGTTTCGTAAATCAATTGATTCCTTCTTAATGAACCCTAAAGTGGACTCAGCAGCCTCGGGTGTATTGTCGCCTTTTTTTCAAACTTTTTGCTGATTGTTTTGAGATAAGACTATAATTTTAACATGCCATGGAAAATCCATACGCCGCCTCTTGCAGGGCAATCAAAGATGTTTTTATGACTCCACAGTGGTAGTTCTCTCTCTCTTTCTCTCTCTCTCTCAGTATATCTGTGTGTCTAAGTGCATCGACTGAATCAATACATTTCATCATTATAAGATGTTCCTTGTTCCAATCCATGAACAAACTGTATATTTATTTGTAAGCCACCATTGTACCTTCCTTCCTTCTTCCCTAACACCATATTATTGGAAAGTATCGCCTTGGGTTATACTTTATTTTATGGTGTACTTGTTACAGTGTAACTACAGTTAAGCACAGAGTAATATTAATAACTACATGTACAGTACTTACTATATGAGGAGTTAGGACGAGGTTTAGAGTTTACACTTATATATATATATATATATATATATATATATATATATATATATATATATATATATATATATATATATATATATATATATATATATATATTGCTTAAGGGGCCTAATAAAATTTACCTTAAAATGGTTTTTAAAAAATTAACAACTGCTTTTATTCTAGCCGAAAAAAAAAAAAATTTATTTTGCACAGTAAGAAAATACTGGGTTTCTACATGGATTAAAGGAATAGTTCACCCATAAATGACCTCATTATTTACTCGTTTACATGTGGGTTTGAAAAACTCTAGTTTCTGGCATTTATCGGCCTCCATAGTAGGATAGCAGGAAGATTTATTTTATTTTTGCCATGATAAAAGTATATACTATTTTACTAGATAGTTTTCAAGATACTAGTATTCTGCTTAAAGTGCAATTTAACCCTTTATCTTCCACTACAATTTTTTTATGTATATCTTTGGTTAAATTGTGTTCCTCAAACTACTCTAAGCAAATTAAGCAAATTAAGTGTTTTGATGATAACCTAACCCTCACGAGATGATGCCAACCCTGACAGGAATTGATAGATGATGTGTGAGGAATTTGAGGGCAGTCTTAATCAATACACAAACTGTTCTTAAATACACTTTATTAGCTACTTACTAGTATCAGGTTGGCCCCTTTTTGCCTTTAAAACTGCCTTAATCCTTCGTGGCGTAGATTTAACAAGGTACTGGGAATATTCCTCAGAGATTTTGGTCTGTATTGACATGATAGCATCTGTCAACATAGCATTTGTCGGCTGCACATCCACGATGTGAATCTCCCATTACAGCACATCCTAAAGGTGCTCTATTGGATTGAGACTTGTGACTGTGGAGGCCATTTGAGTACAGTGAACTCATTGTCATGTTCAAGAAACCAGTCTGAGATGATTTGTGCTTTATGACATGGCACGTTATCCTGCTGGAAGTAGCCATCAGACGATGGTTACTCTGTGGTAATAAAGGGATGGACATGGTCAGCAACAATACTCAGGTAGGCTGAGGCGTTGACACGATGCTCAATTGGTACTAATGGGCCCAAAGTGTGCCCCACCATATCAATATCCCCACAATATCCCCCACAATATTACATCACCACCAACAACCTGAACCATTAATACAAGGCAGGATGGATCCATGCTTTCATGTCGTTGACGCCAGATTCTGACCCTACCATCCAAATTTAGCAGCAGAAATCGATCAGACCAGGCAACATTTTTCCAATCTTCTTTTGTCCAAATATGGTGAGCCTGTACGATATGTAGCCTCAGTGTCCTGTTCTTAGCTGAGTGACACCTGTTGTGGTCTTCTGCTGCTGTAGCCCATCGGCCTCAAGGTTGGACGTGTTGAGCATTTAGAGATGCTTTTTCGAACCATCCTCTGTATCAGTAGTTTCTGAAATACTCAGACCAGCCCACCAACAACCATGCCATGTTCAAAGTCCCTTATCACTTTTCAAAGTCACTTACCATATATTGTACAATTACAGGTTAACGACGTATATATAGCCTATAGTCAACACCTTAATCTTTTGTAAAGCTGAATTGGAATGAAAATTATTGGGAAAAGCACTATACAAATAAAATTGAATTGAATTGAACTGAACTTACAGTATGGACATAAGGTCAACCAAGAGGTTGCAAAGCCAGTTAAAGGATTAAAGGCGTAACTAGGTGAATTAGGCAAAGCATTTTACAATGATGGTTTGTTTTGTAGACAATTTAAAAAAAAAAAAAAAAAAAAAAAAAAAATATATATATATATATATATATATATATATATATATATATATGTATATATATATATATATATATATATATATATATATATATATATATATATATATGTGTGTGTGTGTGTGTATGTATATGTGTATATATATATGTGTGTGTGTGTGTGTGTGTGTATATATATATATGAAAAAAATAAATAAAAGATATATATATATATATATATATATAAATATATATATATATATATATATATATATATATATATATATATATATATATATATATATATATATATATATAGCTTTAGGGGGCTAATAATATTGACCTTAAAATGTTTTTTTTTTTTAATAATAACTGCTTTTATTGTAGTCGAAAAAAAAATACAATTAAGAATCCAATTGAAAAAAATATTGCAGGAAATACTGTGAAAAATTCCTTGCTCTGTCAAACATCATTTGGAAAATATTTGAAAAATAAAATCACAGGAGAGCAAATAACTTTGACTTCATCTGACATGACTATTGATTTATTCTATTTTAATTGTCAGAATGCTACAGATCATGTAGTAGGTAAAGCCTAAATAATCTATTTAACCTGAAATACTTCTATAATGAGTCCATATGTTGCAAAACAGCACATAGGCTTATTAAAATGTACTTCAACCATCACAAAATCATCAGAGACTAAGTATAATGTCTACTAAAATGCATTTACTCCCTTTTCCCTGAGCCGTACGGCAGAATAACAGATGGTACCAAGCCAAAACCCATATATCAAACTCTTAAGGAGTTGGAAATTGAAACAGTTAGTGAACCTTCCACCGAGGCACAAACAAGTAGCAGAAAGCCGTGTGGAATATATGCATTTAAAGCACGTAGCTGCCAAAAACAGAAAAAAGCCATGCAATTAATGCTCTCAAAACAACAGGAGGATATCCGGCAATGCTTCATATAGGTAACCTCCGCTAAAAAGTCATGCATGGAGAACGACGGCATGCCAGCTTGTTAAATATTGGCCTTTTACCCGCACTCCTCCACAGTCTTCATAACTCTAACCCAGCGCTTAATTAACTTCCAACGACAAATCAGCCCATTTTCTGGGCCAGACGTTTATTTCGAGAGCTGGGACTCAAGGTGCGTGCGAGTGTAAAAAATGAAGCACATTTGTAAGGAGCTTTGCCAACAGCTGTGAGACAGCCAGTTGGGTTGTTCCTCAATGTAATTAAAATATAAAGCCGAAAACTCATTACTGTATACTGCGAGTGATATAGCGCTAAGGCAATTTAGCCCTAGAGCATTGAATGCAGACAGTTTATGAATTACATCTGTTGGCGGTTATTGATTTCGAAGAGTTGGTTGTTTTAAATATGTTGAGGTGATGAATTCGGGTTGAAACTGCACACTCTTTCTGTATTTATTTCCCTCTTTTTGAGTTTGCATGAGGCTGCCAGTCCTCTTACTGCTTTTATGGCTTATATAGAGCTTGATTTGGCGTTTGATTGAGCGGGCGGATGCCTACTGAGCTGGTTGAATCAGAAATGGGCCTTTAAGTGCCTCTCGTGGTATATGTTATTCACAACGCTGTACAAGCTGATGAAGTATTTAAAGCGGCGGCCGTGCGACTGTTCACACGTCACGGCTAATGGCCGTCCATTGTGTGCTAATGAAGGATCTGAGGTTTAACTGTAATGCAGTTTGGTATTATAGGCTGTTTCTTTGGCACTTTAAACAGGTCAGTCATTATGAGATGGATTTTGCCCTCTCTTTGGCTGTGTGTGGCTTTCAGGTCTGCACATTAAGGTCAGATGTGAGGGGTATATAAACACTGAAAGTGATGGTGGTGGAATACAGTGTAATCACATCCTATAAGAAAACTGGCAAGATCATAGATGGGTCATATTTTATTTATGTACAGTTGAAGTCGGAATTATTAAACCCTCTGAATTATTACACTCAAAAAAATGCAGGGTTATTTCAACTCATTCTGGTTGTAATATGGACTAACCCAACTGCTGGGTTAATTTTTCTGAAATAAATTAATAGAAACAAATTTAACCCATTGTTTGGGTTAGTCCATATTTTATCCAATTTTGGTTTAAATAACGCAACATTTCTTAGAATGTGCCCCTCCTGTTTATTTTTTCTTCCCAATTTCTGTTTAACGGAGAGAAGATTTTTTCAACACATTTCTAAACATAATAGCTTTATATATTAATATATAAATATAAAATATATTTTAGTTTATATATAATAGATATTGTGTATAATAGATTGAGTGTGTATGGGTGTTTCCCAATGCTTGGTTGCAGCTGGAAGGGCATCCACTGCGTAAAACACATGCTGCAATAGTTGGCAACCTCTAAATTAGAGCCAAAGGAAAATGATTGAATGAATGAATAACATAATGTGTTGTCATGACTTTTATAATTATTTTCTTTTACAGTGTGTGTGTGTGTGTGTGTGTGTGTGTGTGTGTGTGTGTGTGTACGTGTTTTTCTGACATATTAGGACACAAACCTGTTGTATGACATGGGTATGACACAGGTATTACAAAAAGGAGGTGAAATATGAGTACATTGGTGACGTCCTCACCAATGCTTGTAAATCCTACAGAATGAGTTTAATCAGAGAGTAAAGCTGCACACAGTCTCCTGTGATGGTTGGGTTTAGGGGTGGGGTGGGGTGAGGGCAATACAATATATGGTTTGGACTGTGTAAAATTAATGTAAACCTATGTAATGTCCCCACTTGTGTGTGTGTGTGTGTGTGTGTATGTGTGTGTGTGTGTGTGCATTCCCAGATGAATAAATTATAATTCCTTACATTTGTATAGCGTTTTTCTGGGCACTCAAAGCGCTTTACAAGTGCTAACAATCTCCTTATCCACCACCAGTGTGCAGCATCCACCTGGATGACGTGACAGCAGCCATTTTGCGCCAGACCACACACCACACACCAGCTGATTGGTAGAGAGGAGACAGAGTAATGAGGCCAATAATGATATGAGGAGGGTTAGGAGGCCATGAGGGCCAGTGGCCAGTGGGCAAATTTGGCCAGGATGCCAGGGTTAAACCCCTACTTTTTTTCGAAGGACATCCTGGGATTTTTTTAATGACCACAGAGAGTCAGGACCTCGGTTTAACATCTCATCCGAAAGGTGCCGCTCACTGAGCAGTATAGAGTCCCCGTCATTAGGACCCACACAGACTGCAGGTTGGGTGCCCCCTGCTGACCTCACGATCACCACTTCCAGCGATCCAAGAAGGGACCTGTTTTAGGTAGTTCAGAAATCGTGCTAGAGAATAACTCCCTTTGCAGATCTATTTGATGCTCCACCATCAAAATTATACACTGAAGGAAGCTGTAAATGTAAAACACTTAATAATTTTTATGCATTAATCTATAATCTAAGGTTCTCTGTTTAAGACTTCAGTTATATTGTTCCATGTTTTCCAGGAGACCAAGTCTGCAAACTGCATGTCTACTTTTGTATTGCTTTTTCAAAGCAACTGTATGGAAATCAAGAGCAATAAACACTTGTCTTCTTGCTTCTGTTTTTGTAATTGCTTTCAATTTACAATTCTATACCATGTTTTCCCCTGCTAGACTTCCTCCACATAAAAGGACTCACATGAGTGAAGGCTGAATAAAGTGTGCGACACTACAAAATGAAGACTAAATGTGTGGGAACAAAAGAGAAGACTTGCTTTAGAGCTGTGTGGCTGAAAGCGCAGGGTGACTCGATTTATTTTTCATCAAACTAATACATGGTAGTAGAAATGGAGCGGTAAGTAAATGAAGTACACTAAAGTGATAAGAAATTAATAAAAATTAAATTAAAGGTCACACATTATTTTAAGAAACGATTCTCACTATTAACAAACCAAGACTTTTAGCACAATAAACTACTAATTTGCTGCGTATTAAAAGTTATTAAGCAGTTGAGGTATTAGGTAGGATGATGTAAAATTTAGTACTAATAAATAGACAATGTGTTAATAATAGGAAGGTCATACACCAGTAGTTAATAGTAGGAATTGATCCCTATGCTGCCACATAAATATAATAAAATGACAAAAGATAATTTCTGAAATTTGAACTAAAATTATAATAAAAACTAAGGATTTGAAAATAATTGCTACTTCAAGGTATAAAAAATTCTCAAATAATACTAAAATAACACTGACACAAACTGTTTTTAGACACGGAAACACTCTTAACAAAAAGTGAAATCCAGTTAACGGTAATTTGTTCAACTGTTAAATGAATCAAATAATGATTTTATGTTTTAAACAAGAACTTAAATATTACATTATGAAACATGCTTTTAAGTAGGGCTCCTTTTTTTCTACAACCCCAAATTAGAAAAGGTTGGGACAGTATGGCAAATGCAAATAAATATAAAAAGTAATGATTTTCTGAGGCATCTGGGATGGACCATCACACAGTGGAAACTTGTACTGTAGTCAGTTAAATCAGTATTTCAGGTATTTTGGGGGAGAAATGTACGCTGTGTGCTCCGGACCAATGAAATAAAGGCAAATCCAAACTGTTTCCCATACGTACATAGACATTTTGGAGCATAATATGCTGCCCTTTTTTTCAAGGGACATCCATGTATATTTAAACAAGACAATGCCAAACCACATTCTGCACAGATTGCAAAGTCCTGGCTGTGGAGGAAGAGTATACAGGACACTTGACTGGCCTGCCTGCAGTCCTGACCTGTCTCTAATAGAGAATGTGTTGCGCATTTTGAAGCACAAAATGCGACAACAAAGACTTCATAGTGTTGCCCACCTTAAGACTTGTTTGCAGGAAGAATGGGACAAAATTACACCTGAAACACTTCATCGCTTGATGACTTCAGTCCCTAAACACCATTTAAGTGTTGTGGAAAGAAATGGCAACAATACAAGTGGTAAATGCTTCACTGTTCCAACGTTTTTTAAATGAATTAAAATTGGAATACAAATACAATTGGAAATTTGAGGAGAGAAAAAAAAAACAATAAACATCAAGAGGAACACATTAAATAATGTCTGTTGTATTGTCTGCAATGAAATACAAGTCCAAGTAAATTTAAAAAATCACTTCTTTCTTTTTTTAATTTGCTTTCCCATGCTGTCCCAATCTTTTCTTATTTGGGGTTGCATCTGCGATTTAATTGAAACAGGCCTATATTGACAAATTTGCCTAATTAGCTCTTATTAATATTATAATGCGCTTTTCAGTGGCCGTCCAAACATCCAAAACTACAAATATCAGAACCTCACATATGAACGATAATAAAATTATGCTGGAAATTAAAATGAATCATCACATTTTACAACAACTCCAGAAAGTACCGCATTAGCATTGAACACCTACCAGCACTTTCTGTCTGCAAGGTTTTCTTTCACTGGCAGACAGGTTATTATAAGCACGCTGATCTATAGTTAAGTGGAGGGGGGAAAAATAATGGATTTCATAGGTCATTTCATGTAATGAGCCACGCATTAGCATGTTTTTCAGAGTTAAAACTGCCCAGTCAAACTTCAGATTTATTTTTGACAATTCGCATTCTCAGCCAAATGGCTCCCGGTTCAAAGCATCGGTATTTAAAAAGCGCTTTTGTCTCCCAATAATCTGCTGTTTCCCCCCACAGCTGTGATTAGTTTCCTCTGAGAAAACAGCATTTCCATATTATTCAATTACTTTGCCAACACATCACGGGCTTAATTGAATGAAGCATGTCTCCAATTTAGCGGCAAAGTCAATTGGGGTGGGACCAAACAAAACTAAAGTGGTTAAAGCTCTTGGTTATGGAGCATCCCAGATGATTGCGAGGAAGCTAAGCAGGTTGTGCAGTATTGCCGCCATTAGCCTTTTCTCCTATGTAGCGGGATCAATTATTGTACCTGATGATTCACCTCGCCGCAGTACCAGACGTCTGGGGTGTGATTATTTTTCTTCTTTGCAGACCTCTTATGATGATGGCTGGGCTATGGAGGGCCAATTTGTCTACACTGGTTTTGTGGAACCTTTTGGAATGGTGATGATTTCAAAGCAAGTTGAACACTATTGCAAGCTTTATAAGAGAAGTTTGTTCCCCGTTGAGCATTGATGAACTCGGTGACACTGGAGCATTTCAGTGACCTCCTGCATGGCTATAATAGGAGCTTATACTGCAGCAGTATTGGTCACACTTTATTTCAATGTACTATTCACACTATTTACAAACCATTCACTCAGACTTTTAGCTTAATAAGCTACTATTAGCTGCTTATCAATAGTTAGTAATGTAGTAGTTGGGTTTAGGTATTGGGATTAGGCATGTAAAATAAGATCATAATTTATAAGTGCTAATAAACAGTTAATCAGACCCCATAGTTTTTCACGATTCTGTGATCGCTGAATTCAACTCAAAAAGTCTGCAAAATTCTTAATTGAAATGCAAAATAATAACAAGAAAGTAAATAATCTCATAAAACATCCAATTCCAAACCATATATTCATTCATTTTCTTTTTGGCTTAGTCCCTTTATTAATCTGAGGTCACCACGTCGGAATGATCCGCCTACTTATCCAGCAAGTTTTTACGCAGCGGATGCCCTTCCAGCTGCAACCCATATTTGCAAAACATCCACACACTCATTCACACTCATACACTACGGACAATTTAGCCTACCCAGTTCACCTGTACCGCATGTCTTTGGACTGTGGGGGAAACCGGAGCACCTGGAGGAAACCCAGGCAAACGCAGGGAGAACATGCAAACTCCACACAGAAACGTCAACTGACGAAGCCGAGGCTCGAACCAGCGACCTTCTTGCTGTGAGGCGACTTTACTACCTACTGCGGCACTGCATCGCCAACCAAACCATATAATGAAATTATTTTTATTTCAGTTTGCATACGCAAGGCATGTGACGTATTTGCAGCCTGTGCAGTAGCAGGATGAAGCAGGAGTGATTTACATGTGAAGTCAAAGCAAAGATTGAATTAGGCATCCTGTGGCGCGAATTGGGCGTTTTGTGCATTTGACTCACGTCAGACTGCAAACGAACTGAAGCAATGGAACAGACGTATTACACTATTATTACACAGTATTAAGTTGCTTGTAAAATCGATGAATGTCGATTTAAATTTTCATTTAACTTTTTTCTTGCAGTTAATGAGAGAAAACACTTCGCTGCCATTGACGAGTCTTGCAATTGTAATTGTGTCAGATTTCACAACTAACATAGTAGGCTACCTATTATGGTAAAAATAAAATAAAAAAATAAAAAATAAAAATTATATATGCATCATAGGCATAGATTATTTTTTAATGTATAGTAATTTCAGAATTAATCTAGATTAATCTAGATTAAAATTGCTCATTTGAATTCTGCTGAATGCATTCAGAATATGTGTGCTACCCAAATAATAAGTCTTTGAGAAGGGGCTTCTCAAGCCAGGTGGCGCATTAGATCAGGGGCTCATCTCCTGTTTTCAAAATGCATCACAAACTGCTTGAGAAACTGTTTTACTATGATAATTGGTTATGAAAATAAATGATGTTCAATAAGATTCAATTGTGTTTACTAACTGTTTATTCAGGTAAACATCAATGTTGAACTGTAGGCCTACATAAGCTTGATTTATGATCACCTTAATCCAACTAAAGTCATAACTGAACTAAACAGAAATGGAATTAAGGCATGTGGAGTATTCATATATTAGTGGCATTATTGAATTAAACACCGCGATCAAACTATTACCGTCATGTAGGACTTATCGCCATATTTTCCGAAAAGATCCACACACACACACACACACACACACACACATACACACATCGCTAAATGCGGAAGTTTCTTTCTTTCCATTTGGTGTGCGTTATTGAATTCCATAACGCTCTCACCAGTCCTTACTCCTTATTTGAGACTAATAGCCAAGTTTGTCACGGCGGATTAATATGTTGATGAGTTAAAGTCATCAGTCAGGTATACATCAGCGCTAAAATATCAAGGTGAAAGTCATCATAGCTTGTCTAGAAAAGACCCAACTCCCAACCCAACTTTTAGAATAGATTAACGCCATTATTTTGTTTTTATCGCGGGATAAGAGTCTCACGTTAATGCAGCATGTTAACGGCGATAACAGCCCACCACTAATATATATATACAGTGTTTCTAGGAATTACTACCACAAAATCACCCTTTTTTATCACAAAAAAAATCACTAAATTTTGGTTAAATTTGGTGAATAACTTAATAATAGTCAGGTAATAAGCCAGAAGTAAAGAGTGTGGATTGCTACTTAAACTAAAGCATTTTGTTATGCGCTTGAAGTACAAGTTATTGGTTTAAACACTTTAATTTATGGAGATGTAGTTAAACTAACCCACATTCTAACTAAAACTTTATTCTGTAGAAATTAAATTTAATTAAATAATATTAATCAGTAGTTTAGTAAATAGTTGCACTGTAACTACGTCACCTTAAAATAAAGTGTAACCAAGTTGTTTTCTTCTTTGTAGTCATTCCATTGTATCGTCATCTTGTAGTTCTCTTCTATGATGAAAAACTTAAAACTTAAACAAGTTACTTCGACTGGTTTAAACATAAAAGAATTAAGATTTTCAACCTAATTTATTATGGTTTTTAGCAATTACGTAATTGTAATTGAGTTCTTTAAGTTGATTCAATCTTAATTTGCCATCTTCTGAGTCTTCTTTATTGTCTTTAGTGTTTTTGCAGTCTTCTTCATGGTTTTCTTTTTCATAGTTCTTAGATATTTTCATGCTCACAGTATTTATAGTTTTGTTCTTCATAGCTTTCAAAGCTTCCTCCTTCGTATTTTTCTAATTTGTAGTGTTTATCTTTTTTAAAGTTTGTACTCATCATCTTTGTCTTGTTTTTATATAGTCTTCTTAGTACTTTCAAATTTTCTTTGCAGTTGTCTTTTTCATATATCCGTTGTGATCTTTAGCTTCTCACCATCTTGACAGTCTGAGTTTTATTCTTTGTATTCTTCATTGTCGTTTTTGAAGTCTGCTTTATATACATTTCTCTGTAAATATTAAAATAACTACACAGACTAGTCTTTTTCATAATCCTGCCTACATCATATTTGTCATCTTTATAATTTTCCTTTTTCCCAGTGGTCATTGTATTTTTCACATCCTTTGTAGTCATCGTTATACTCTTTTTGTCTTTTTCTGTTGTTTAATCTTCAGTGGTATTTATAGCTTTCTACTTCAGTCACCCATGATTTCGTAGTTTTGTTCGTCTTCATTAGGAATGAATAAGACTATGAAGACAACACGGAAAAAGAAAACTAACTAATAGTCAGTTTGTGTCTGTCTTTTTCTTGTTTATCCTGATTTTTTTTTTTTTGCACAGTGGCTTAGTGGTTAGCACTGTCGCCTTACAGCAAGAAGGTCACTGGTTCGAGTCCTGGCTGGGCCAGTTGGCATTTTGGTGTTCTCTGTCTTGTGTTTCTCCCAGGTGCTCCGGTTTCCCCCACAGTCCAAAGACATGCGCTATATGCAGGGCTTAATTTGTGCTTGATATCAATTCGTCGTAGTCTTCTTTGTATTTTTTTATAGTCTTTTGTCTTTCACAATTTTATTCTTATTTTTAGTTTTCTTCTTCATTGACTTCTTATACTTTGTAGTCACCAATTTCCTCAGTCACCTTATTTTTTAATCTCTATAGTCACCTTCTTACTCTTTAGTTTTTCAAGTTCCTTGTAGTCTCTAATTATGGCGGCACGGTGGCTTAGTGGTTAGCACTGTTGTCTCAAAGTAAGAAGGTCACTGGTTCGAGTCCTGGCTGGACCATTTATTTCTGTGTGGACTTTGCATGTTCTCCCTGCGCATGGATTTCCTCCGGGTGCTTCAGTTTCTTCCATGCACAGTCCAATGACATGCTATAGGTGAATTGGGTAAATAAAATTGGCTGTAGCTTATGTGTGTTTGTGTGAATGCAATATTGTATGGGTGTATGGGCTAATAATAGTGACAACAATAGCATAATATGAAAAAATATCTATGTTTTAATGAAATAAGAAATTTTCCGCCTTTTTCTTTAGCTCACCATAACATTTATTTTCTATTACGTGAGAAAATTGTATATGTTAAGTGATTGTCAAAGAGATTTTTTTTTCTGTGAGTTTTTTTATATAACTTTTACTTTAGATAACTTTTACTGTAAAAAAGTTATTTCTAAAATTTAATAAAAAAAATTGGTAACACTTTATTTTGATGGTCTATTTGAGTATTAGTAGACTGTCTGCTTAATATCTGCTGCTCCTTCAACAGACATTTAACTGACTAAAATAAATTTTGCAAGTACATGGCAGCTTACACTTATCCAAACCCTAAATCCAACCTAACAGTCTACTTATATTGTAATGAGAATTAATTGGCATGTATGCAATGTAACTTAAATTCAACAAATGGACCATCAAAATAAAGTGACCAAAAAATTAAACCAGCAGATAATAAAGACACAAATAAATTCACAATTCGCTTTTCAGTAATGAGAAAAGCCTGTCTTCATCCGGATAGTCTCTTTTTCACATGGTAATTTGTGAAAGACGAATCTGGTGTGTGTGTTTATTGTGTTTAAGGTTACAAACAGCTCTGCTGTGCCAGGCCAGACTAATATAGATCGCTCACATCAGTGTTTCCCATAAATTAAGGTAAAATACAATCTCGTTTTTTTTCTTTGATTAAAAGATGTGTGCATCATAGTCCCTCGACTCTTGGTTAAAAGAACAAATTGTGCCGGTTTAATATGTTGTGAAAGCAAAGCCCCCATTCTGCACATGATTAATAAGCTTATGGTAATTGGGTTGCAATGTCCTCCGAGTAAAACAGATATTTTTCTTCTAATTTACAAGACAAATTACCCATCATCAATAATATTTGTCTTAGAGAAATCTTTGATTTTGACGTTTTATTCATGGACCTTTAATCACAAAGAGCTTTTTTTTTGTTTTATTAATGTTGTACGATTCATATTAATTAATAAATATGCCCATTGTATGATTACATTTCTTTCCTTTTTTTGCACATTGTCTTGAAAATAATGTAAATGAATGAACTAAGGTTTGCCTGACAGTATAGATTAATGTTCAACCACAAACATCAATTATGCTTTGGAAAAAACATCTGTTTTCATTTGACCATATTTAACATTTTGTACAGTTTCAGCAGAACTAGACAGAACTCCGAAATAACTATAGTGGCTTAGATCTATCACTATTAATATAAAAGATATTATAGATAGCATAATAACATGTTAATAACATAATATATATTCATTCATTCATTTTCTTAGGGCTTAGTTACTTTATTAATCTGGGGTCACCACAGCGGAATGAACCGCCAACTTATCTAGCATATGTTTTTACGCAGCGCCCTTCCAGCCACAACCCATCACTGGGAAACATTCACACACACTCATTCACACTCATACACTACAGACTATTTACCCAACCCAATTCACCTGCACCGCATGTCTTTGGACTGTGGGGGAAATCGGAGGACACGAACCTCACACGAACGCAGGGAGAACATGCAAACTCCACACAGAAACGCCTACTGACCCAGCCGAGGCTAAAACCAGCGACCTTCTTACTGTGAGGAGAACGTGCTACCTACTGCCCCACCACGTCGCGCAGATGTTAAAAGATGTTAAAAGCTCATCTTTTTCAGATTGCATTTTTAGATTCTTGATCATTCTTTGTGTCATGATTATGAGTTTATTATTTTTCTGTATAGGGATAAAATAAAGATACAATCAAGTTAATGAGGGTTTAGAAGTATTTTAGTGTTCCTAGTGGGCACATTGACATCAAAACAACATCAAAAACGCATCAATAATGCAGATCGATTTGATGTCAAAACCATTAATGCACTTTTGACCACCAAATTAAAGACACAAAAGGTTTAAGTAGAATATAAGAATAAAAATATTGACAAAAAGTGAATGTATATTTAAAAAAAATGGTTAAAATTTAATTCATCTGAAAGCTTTTATTTCAAATGAGAAATGTTAGCCTGATCTCACGAGGTAACTATTTTACATTTTGTCAGTTTAGTAGCTAATTCTTATGAATTCATATACAAATTCGGTCAAGTTTAGTCGTGCCACAATGTACTGTTTTTAAATGTTCCCACTAAACCCCACCGTCATTTGTGGATGAGGAAATCATACTAAATTGTGTGAATGACATTGTACGATTTCATACAAAATTAGCCATTAAATCACAAAATTTTGAATTGGCATGAGATAGCTTCGGAAACAAACACTGGATTTTGTATCCTACAATGCATGTAAACTACATTAAAGTCAAAAACAACATCAATTTGACAAATATCATTGGCTTCAAAAAATCTATTGTAGGAAAGTCCTATAATCGAGTTTTGACTTGTTTTTTGACACCAGTGTTATTTGTCGATTTGATGCCAGTGTTATTTGCCGATTGACATCAAATTAATTTGCATTTTTGACATGTTTTTGATGCCGTTTTGACATCAAGATGCCCACTGGGATCCCAACATTGGTAAAAAAAAGTATATTTGCTGTTCTGTTTGGATCTGCTGGTGGCTCTTGGTGTTTAAAATAGCTTTACACACTGTAATTGAATTATTCAAGAATCAGACTCTTAATGTAAACACATTATGTGTGTTGGTATCATGTTATTTACACTGCAAGCTACTCTGGCCACTGACCCAAGCAGACAGCAGTGTTATCTGAGCCTCAACACACAAATCTTCTTGCAGAAACACACACACAAGCACGTGTTTATTGCCAGCTAACAACAAATGCTATTACAGTCAGTATTAGAACAATACAGAACCCATCTGCTGACCAGATTTAATCTGATCCAATTAGCATATCATTTGCATTGATTAATCTGCAAAATAATGCCTCGTAATATGATTTCTGAACCAGTCAGTTCTTGCCAAATAAAATTACTAACGAGCAAATTGATGCTAAATCGCTGTCTGGGAGTCATAAGCCGTTGCATTTGGTGCAAGCCGGAGGAGAGAGGGAGAAAGGAATGTGAATCAGGTTAGAGATGGACTCGGGTCATTTTTCTTGCTGTCAGCTGTGCAGTGCTGAGGGTGAATGACAGTGGTGGATGTGACATTTCTACCTCACGCACAACTGTAAAACTGTAAAACTGCATGCATCCACTCAGAGTCTGTATCTGGCAGAGCGATGTTGCCTACATTTGTGCTGCTGTTTTGACTCACTGCAGTTTCTACACCAATAAAACAATAATTTGCATAAACAATGAACATACAGTATGCAGTTGAAGTATTATTAGCCCTCCTGAATTATTATACTTCCTGTATATTTTTTTCCTGATTTATGTTTAATGGAACGAAGATTTTTTTAGCAAATTTCTAAACATAATAGTTTTAATAACTCATTTCTAATAACTGATTTATTTTTTCTTTGCCATGATGACAGTAAATAATATTTGACTAAATATTTTTCAAGATACTACTATTCACCTTAAAGTGAAATTTAAAGGCTTAACTAGGTTAATAAGGCAAGTTAGGGTAATTAGGCAAGTTATTGTATAATGATGGTTTGTTCTGTAGACAATAATATAGCTTAAAGGGGCTAATAATATTGGCCCTAAAATGTTTTTTTTTTTTTTATTACTTCTATTGTTGCCGAAATGAAACAAATGAGACTTTCTTCAGAAGAAAAAAATATGATTGGAAATACCATAAAAAATTCCTTGGTTTGTTAAACATTTAATTCACAGAAGGGTGAATACTTTTGTCTTCAACTGTACTTATTTGAGATAGAGTATCTTATAAAACGTTTTGCTCAGCAGTTTGACCTTATGTATTAGAAACCATGCACATTTCAAATAACTTTAGTAGAATTTAAATGCCAAAGATCATATTTTCTTTGGTGTCCATATTCATTTGAACTGGATTACACAGGCATTAACTGTGTAATATGATTGCGCCTGATGCAGCCATAGTAAAGCAGCAAAGTTTCTTGATTATTACAGTACGTCACATTGGGAAGTTGAACTGCATCCCAATCATCACAAATACAGCAGAAGACCTATTGGAACCTGCATGGAACCACAAATCGCACTGAAATCAGTCAAGTTTGGTAAAGGAAAAGTCATAGTTTGGGGTTATATTCAGTATAGGGGCATGCAAGCGATCTGCAGAGTGAATGGCAACATCAACAGCCTGAGGTATCAAGACATTTGTGCTGCCCATTACATTACAAATTATAGTAGAGGGCAGATTCTTCAGCAGGTTAGCGCTCCTGCTCATACTTAAGGCTCCCCATCAAAGTTCCTGAAAACAAAGGTCAAGGTGCTCGAGGATTGGCCACCCCAGTCACCAGAAATGAACATTATTGAGCATTTCTGGGGTAAGATGAAGGAGGCAATTAAGATAAATCCAAAGAATCTTGATGAACTCTGGAAGTCCTGCAAGAACGCTTTCAGATGACTTTATTAAGAAGTTATTTGAGTCATTGCAGAGATCCAGAGAGTCCTCCAAGTTCATGGGAGTCAGACACAATATTTTTTCCCCCACTGCACCTATATTCTATACTGTACATTATTTCTGTTAAATAACAAGACTTTTGTCTAAGCAAAGTCAGACCTTACTGTCCTAATTAAATAATAAGAACATCAGGGCATTATCATATTTTGTTTTGGTAAAATAAGCGTAATCTAGCGGTCTTTGCCTTTCATTTGAGCCACTTCTGATACCAAATGATCAACTAGAAGTCAAGTTATTATTTGTGGTTCCTAAAACTTGAATAGACGACAAAACTTTTTTACAGGAAATGTATAGTTCCTAGCCATATTGGCATAGAAAACAGCAACTTTAAATGTTTTGTTGGACTTAGTATGGGATGTGACTACAGAACAGAAGAGTCAAGCTGTAAATATAGGCAAATTATTGCAAATCTTAGGTTATTTTCAAGCAAGATGCTAATGGTCTAATCCAAAAAAATTAAAAAAATTTAGCTAAGCTAAGCTAAAAGTGCTCACACCAGACCCAGAGGTCAGCTGAATCTATTTAAAACTGGTAAAACTCAACTGTTTAACGGTAGAAAATGAGCCTACTTGAAAAGAAAGCGGAGTGTTTCTTTCTATTGAGTCTTTTAATGTCATCAAATAAATAGCAAGAGTTTTTGGTATATAAACCGCTGAATGACATTTTATTGGGTGTCCTTCTGTATGATAAATAAGTATAATAGTCAGCACTTTTGCTCAGAATAAAAACAGGAAATATGTGTAATGTATGGCAATGAAAAGTTGACTTTTTTATGCTTTGAAAAGCCAAAGTTTATATATTTTTACCATTATTTCTGTGATGATCCTTCAGAAGATTATTCTGATTTGCTGCTCAGGAAACATTGTTTATTTCTGATGGATCCTGACAAGGGTGGCACAGTGGCTCAGTGGTAGCTGATTCGAGTCCGGGCTGGGTCAGTTGACATTTCTGTGTGGAGTTAGTATGTTCTCCCCATGTTAGCATGGGTTTCCTCTGGGTGTATAGGTGATTGAATAAGCTAAATTGGCTGTAGTGTACGTGTATGAATGTGAGAGTGTGTGGTTTATCAGTGGTGGGTTGTGACTGGTATTGCATCCTCTGCGTAAAACATTAATTCATCCCTCCATTTTCATCCGCTTTTCCGAGGGTGGGGTTGCGGGGGCAGTAGTCTCAGGAGAGAGCCCCAGACTTTCCTCTCCCCAGACTCCGGGGTTTTCCTCCAGGGGGAAACCAAGGCATTTCCAGGCCAGCCGAGAGATATAGTCCCTCCAGCGTGTCCTGGGTTCTCCTCAAGGCCCCAGTAGGACATGCCTGTAACATCTCCCTAGGTAGGCATCTAGGAGGCATCCAAAACAGATGCCTAAGCCACCTCAGCTGACTTCTCTCAATGTGGAGGAGCAGCTGCTCTACTCCGAGCTTCTCCTGGGTGACAGAGCTCCTCGCCCTGCGAAGAAAACTCGCTTGTGTCCGAGATCTTGTCCTTTCAGTCATGACAAAAAGCTCATTACCAAAGGTGAGAGTAGGAATGTAGATTGACTCTAAATTGAGAGCTTTGTTTTTCGGCTCAGCTCTTTCTTTATTACAATGAACCGGTACATCGACCACATTACTGCTGTCGCTTCATACCATTTCATCCTTCCCTCACTCGTGTACAAAACCCCAAGATACTTGAACTCCTCCACCTGGAGAAAGGACTTTCCTCCAATCTGGAGGTAGCAAACCACCTTTTTCAAGTACAGCACCATGGCCTCGAACCTGCAGGTGCTGATTCTCATCCCAGCCGCGCCACACTTGGCAGCAGACAGTCCCAGTGCATGCTGAAGGTCCATGTTTGATGATGCCAACAGAACAACATCGTCTGCGAATTACCAATGCAATCTCACAGCAATTCGTAACTTTTTGCTTTAGTGACTAATTCGTATAAATTCGTACGATCTAATTCGTACAATTTAGTTCGATTTGCTCATCACCCAATGACATTTGGGGTTAGGGGTGGGGTTAGATGCCACGCCTCCTTTTTAAAATCGTACATTTTTGTATGACTGAATTTGTACGAATTCGTACGAACTAGCCACTAAACTAACAAAACGTAAAATACTTACGTTTCCTAGTGAGATCAGGCTGGAATAACAGATGAAATCCTGTGGTCTCCGAACCAGCCTAAGGCTGCGCATAAAATTGGCAAAGGGCAGCCCTGCTGGAGTCCAACTTGTGTAAAGCAATGAGTTGGCGGTTCATTATGCTGTGGCGACCCCTGATAAATAAAAGGACTAAACCGAAGGAAATGAATGAATGAGTGGATTCTGACAGCATATTATTTAAAGCATCATACAAGAGTCTAACATATCTACTGTGACTCTGTATTAGTTTGTTACACCCTTGCTAAATAAAAGTAGCAGATTCTTAGCTGTAAATTCTTAAAGTTTTTAACAGCGAATGACTGCAGTGACTAATTGGCTAAATACTTCGTTTGAGCTTCACAATTGGATTAAATTAGCTTTTTTATTGATGCTGTTAGTATTGATTAAAGTTCTGTTCATCCAATATCTTTTTATCTTTTTCCACAGAGCATGACGCAGTGCGTTTTTGGATTGCTTTCTGCACTTTCAGATTGCAACATTAAGCAGGCAACTACTTTCTGCAAAATCTCTTGTGCCATAAAGCATCTCTAACATCATAAAGCACTCGCTAGGTTTTATTTCCTCATAGGAAAGCATTTGCAATGAGTTTAACCTTTAAGGCCATGCTACTAGTACACAACTGAAAGCATGCATATTAGACTTAAGGTCTTTGCACACGGCTTTTCGTATTCAAATCTGGAAACATTTGTCACACACACAAACCTGGTGCTGAGTCAGATTCAAATTAATGGATCCATTGTGGAATAATTTGCAAAACAATACAACATGTCTTTGAGTAATGAAGATGATTTTGTTTTCTTTTCTCTGCTTAACTAAAGGGAAAAAAATGTAATATTGCGTATGTAACGGAGGCCAGCTAGTAAGTGCTGTGCAGGTAAACCTCACTCCTCTGACCTCTAAAGGTGCTTTAGCGACAGAAGCTAGAGGCCATGATTTTTAGCCTCCTTTTTAGAGCAACCTACTCCCATGCAAAAAGTCGCCGGTTTGATACCAGCTTGGAGTGTGTTGGGTAATGTGGGACCGGCGGGGTTACATTGGTGCCGTGACCCAGATGGGAGTGAGGTTTAGGCAGTGAGTGTAACGGAGGCCAGCTAGTAAGTGCTTGGCAGGTAAACCTCACTTCTCTGACCTCCAAAGCTGCTCTAGCAACAGCCGCTAGAGGCCGTGGTCTTTAGCCTCCTTGTTAGAGCAATCGACTCCCATGCGAAGGGTCGCTGGTTCGATACCAGCTCGGAGTGGGTTGGGTGGTGTAGGACCGGTGAGGTGACAAGTACATCCCATCCATGGGTGTAACGGATCAAAGTTGATCCATGATACTTACAAATTACAACCCACATTTTGAAACACATGTGACCCGCCATTAATACTTTTTTTTTAAACTTGTAGATTAGTCCTAAATGTGTAATGATCACCACATTTTGGGATGTGGTGTCATTCAAATCACATGTATAAAAGCATTTAGGATTTCCTGTAAAATATGATGTTGACTGAATAAGTCATGGTAGGTTATTTTGGATGTGTTGGGTTTCTTAGGTTATTAAATATAGTTATAAATATAAGTTTTACTTGTTTAGCCTGTGTAAATGCATTTAGTGTAAGCTGCACAGTTAATCATTAAAAGATCAGGATCTCAACACCCACGCAACATAAATTATAAATGATGATGATTTGCATATGTTTATTAATCCTTGGAATATCTGTGTTTGAAAAATGCAAAGATCAAGAAGGAGATTGTCTTTAGTCTTTTGAGTTAGTTATAAAGTTACAAACAGGTAAATAACACAGAAGTACTGGGATAACAGTTTATAGTTTAGATAAAACCACTGATGATCATGGTAAAGATTAAAATCACCATCATATGCATTTAACTCAATGCTCAAAATGAAAGTTGTAGGCAGCAATTACATTATTTAACCAATAGGTGGTGACAAACAGCCATCAAAAATATGTCACTGAATAATTGATGAAACATGAAGCTTTATGAGTGGATCACTGAATTATGTATTGAAAAAAAGACTAAAAATAAATATGGGTTGCACCAATTATAAGGATTGCGTGATCAGCAACAGTAGTAGTAGCAAGTGAATTTTTCACATTATTGATTATTTTGCTTTTGTTCAGCTGTTTATTTCCTTATTTTATTTTTAATACTTGTTTAAATAAGATTTTGTAATAAATGGAAAGCAAAATTACATTTGTCTCCTTTCCTTTTTGACTGACCTGAAAAATGGTCCGATCCGTGACTAAAAAGCCATATTGTGATCCGAACATTGAGATTTGTTGTCCGTTACATAACCATTGTTAGATTGCAGAGAGAGTTCCACCTCTTTATTAAAGAGTTATCCTGACCGATTCAAATTTTACTTCAGGATGTCCATGGCTTGGGCAGCATATGGTGAGTCAGTGGTTAGCACTGTCACCTCACAGCAAGAAGGTTGCTGGTCCGAGTCCCCGCTGGGTCAGTTGGCATTTCTTTGTGGACTTTGCATGTTCTCCCCAGGTTCACATAGTTTACTTTCTGGTGCTCCGATTTCCCCCACAGTCCAAAGACATGGCCCAGCTGGGAGTCAAACCATTACATATTTGTTTGCTTTTTTGGCTATCGATTTGCTCTTTTGGGTTAGACTAAACATGAAAGACAAGACAAGGTTGTTGTTTGCACGTTTTGAGCTTTTAATGTTAAAGTTTACTCATGAATAACCTTGGGCTGCACGATAAAAATGGTATTTGTATTTATTGATCGAACACCATTGTCAATAAAGATAATAAAAGAAGTTCGGTATGAAGTTTCGCTGTAAAGACAATAGTTTTATTAAAATGCTGAGCATGCACCTTGGAAGCAATGCCAATAAGCTTAGGGTGAGTTTGTAATTTCCAATTAAGGCGATTTGTATGAGAGTGTGGGAGTGACGTGCACATAGTATGCAAGCACTGTGCATGTGATGCACGTGCATTTTCCTGATACAGCTGGTTGAAAAACATCTGCACTTTTCCGAATGCCCTGAGCGCATCGCGATTCATGTAACCTGTAAATAGAACTAACCTGTTTCACAATTTGTATGGAATATACACATTTCAGTAACGGCAGACTAATTACCTCGGTGAAACCGAGCACAACCAAAACACTGCAGTGCTTTTTACTTTTCTTGATAAACTTGCATCAGAGCTGCAGCAATGGCTTGTTTGTTTAGCATCCTCTGTCGCCTAGTTATGAGAGACACCATATAATGGTGAAGGAAAGCACGCACTCACACTTGTCACTTCAGGTCAGAATAACAACACGTGCGAAAATGAGTGCCGTATAGCAGCTGTGAGGAGATTGTAAATAAAAAACAATGTTGCCAGAGTGGCTTTTTGGTTTCTTTTCGTGTGCATCCCAGTCACTAGCACATTATCTGAAAGATTTTTAGCATGGTGCGTAATGTAGTCATCCAACTTCACAATTTGTGATGTTGCAGTGATGTTGCAGTGTACTTGAATAATAATGACTGGTTCCTTTACTTGAAAGCTCACATTTGATTATCATAATTCATTTTGATTACAGAGTTTGAGGTTTACTGTATTACTATTATTGACACCTTAAAGATGTTAATCTACCTTTTGTGCACACTTTGTAACATTTTATTTAGGTTTTAGTATCTTTTTAACACTTAGGTTTATTTTATTATATAGAGATGAGATATTTTGTTTATTTATTTTTGTTTTTGACTATTAAAACAATTTTCCCAAGTAATGTTGGTAAATTGTGGTTAAATAAGAACAAAATTCTAATATTCCTAAATGTATTGATAAAAATGTATTATTATTGATATCAAATGATATCAACCACACATTCATACTGATTAAATTCTGAAAGTTAGGACTCTTTTTAAAACCACATTGCTTAAATATGCAGCTTTTGCTATTGGACTGTAGTGCCGATCACTTGTCATAATCCTTGAATTGCTTTTATGATCATTGTGCTAAAATGAGAAGATTGGCTTGTGTGTTCATCGGGCTCCTGAACTCTTAAATCACGATTGTGCTTTAAGTGCTACAGCCTTGGCTGAAGGTTGTTTTCATTGTGTAAGTCGTGCTTATACAGCAGGACGGCCATAAGAAATACCAACTCGTAAAGATGCTCTTGGGTGCATTTGTACACTTCTAAATTGCCTGTGTGTGGGACAAAGTTATTGCGTCCCATTGTGTGTCCTCCACAGCAAACTACTGCAAAAGCAGGGCTTTGTGTGCGCTGTGTATTTCATTGAGTGCATAAAGTGAAGATGGGAATTAACAAAGGCTTTATGTCAGGGTTGTTTTGCACAGTTTACTGGAAGCAAGAGGCATTTCATAACGGTAGAGTAAAAGTCGTCTTTTTCATTGGTTTAACAATGGTAGTATGGTTTTATAAGCATCTATGCAGTGCCCTTGAATAAGACATGCAAACACATATTGCACAAACTATTTTGTCACAATTTCTATGTTCTGTTGTTCGTTATATTGCACTAAAATATATTGCGATAAGCAACATTATTGTCATCTTAATGCTATTTATGCCACTCATTATATCAATCAATCAATATATAATGCCAGAATGACAGTATAATATCATCACAATGAAAGTACACTCTTCTAAAGAACACATCATATTTTATTCTTAAGGATATTTAATTTAATTAAAGTCAAATTTGAAAACACATATCCTCAGAAAAAATAATGCTATTGGATTTTATGTATGGGTGATATATTAGGGCTGGCCGATTTAAAAAAAAAAAAATCATCACAATATTATGTTTCATATCATTCGATATCGATAATCATACAACAGTTCTGTCTGGATCTCGAATCTGATTGGCTGATAGCCGTGATATATTTAAGTAATATCAGCATCCGTACAGCCTCTTTACCCTTTGTGTATTACTCCGCCCACATACAGCCAGCTACAAGCAGACACTACAGTTTGACAAATATTACTGCAGTTAGACAACAAAATATACTTTTCAGGCTTTTTTTAGTTGAGAATGTAGTTGTTTTGGTTGCAAATCTGCAGTTTATTTGCAAGAATATTGCCTATTTTAAAATATTTACAATTTCTGAGAGACAGCTCGTCGGCGACAGTTGACGTTTTCTATCCACAAGATGGCAACAGAACCGCCTACACCTGCCTACACTTCCGTTTTTCATGGGACTATCCCATATTTCAGACCTGTCTCCCGCAAACATTCCGTTTTTATTTCTGTCTAATAAAACTCCCGAAATTTCACCCACCCCTCTCTTTAGTACAGTTTGTAAACTAAACATTCCAGGTTGCCAACTTTGGTACAGTACCGGGATCAAAGCGGCCACCCAAACCCACTTTATCCTATCCCAGTTCTCAACCTCACCCCCGAACACCCTCTCCCCCCCTGTATCCCGGGTTTTCAGAGACATGTTGGCAGATTAGATGATCTCTCTTTTGTTTGTTGTAGTGCTGTATTTATACCGATTTGCTCGCATATCAGGAATGTGTGTTGTGTTGGCAGATTGAAATAAGCAAAGTCCGCACGTGTTTAGCGTTTTTCCTTATCGCAACCACAACAGCAGTCTGGTAACGTTAGTGAATTCGTTGTTGTTTTCGGGGTTAAGTATTGTGAAATCCCGATTGCAACAGAGAAATACTGTAGACTGTAATACTGTAAGAAGATATCTCTGTAGACGAATGACATTTCATGTCACGTTCAGCCTTATAATTTTAAAGTGTAAGCAAAAACTGCAGTTCTAGCTCTAAGTGATGTTAGTGAATTAGTAACAGCTTCTCCTGTTTTGACATCAGCTGCAGATGTGAATGAATGGCGGAAGAAAGTAGTTCCTAATAAAAAGGGGTCTTTAGACTCTCCGTGTTTGATTTTCTTATTTATATACAGGATTGTGCTGTTGAACTGTCGTATAAACGCAATATCACACTCTTAGCAGTGAAATATGGCTGTATATCAGCACGGATGTGACGCTAAGGCACTCAGCCTTCGGCTTTGTACCAACCCACGCCACCCACCCACCCGTGCTGATATAAAGCCATATCACAGTGCTACTCATGTGATATTGCTCATTTATGGAATATTTTTTAAACTACATTTATGAATATTTGGATTTTTTGTTATTTGATCAATAATTTTGATCTGTAATTTTCGCTAGTAAAAAATCGACTTCATATTGTGTCAATCGCATTGGCACACTGCCTTTGAAACCTTCGTTCATCATTAAAAAATTTGAATCGTGTTAGATTTTTTTCCGAAAATGCATTTTGAGCTGTGTTTTGACAATTCAGTTCCATCGTTCAGTTGAAAATGGGGGAGAAACTAATCCACTTGGTCTCACAATGTAAAGACTTACAGTATATAAAACATGTGGTTCCAGTATCACTAAAAAAGTATTAAACTAAGGAGCCATGGACATTCATTCATTCATTAATTTTCCTTCGGCTTAGTCCCTTTTATAAACATGAGTCGCCACAGCAGAATGAATCACCAACTATTCCAATATATATTTTATGCAGCGAATGCCCTTCCGGCTGCAACCCTGTACTGGGAAACACCCATACCCTCATTTACACATACACACACCAGTTAGCATTTCTGTGTGGAGTTCTCCCCATGTTCACGTGGGTTTCCTCCAAGTGTTTTCACCATAGTCCACAGACATGCGCTATAAGTGAATTGGATGAACTAAATTGGCCGTAGTGTATGAAAGAGAATGAGTTTGTATGGGTGATTCCCAGTACTGGGTTGCAGCTGGAAGGGCATCAGCTGCTTAAAACATATGCTGTAATAGTTGGCGGTTAATTCCACTGGGGCTACCTCTGAAATGGAGACTAAGCCGAAGGAAAATGAATGAATGAATGTTCATATTTGGTCAGATCACACCAGTGAATCAATCAGTCTTATCATCAATTTTAATGTTTTTTTTTTTTTTTTTGTGCAAACTTATTTATTCAAGGTTATTCAGGACAGAATTTAGAATATATTAAATAAACAAAAACATTTTGATAAATTAGTTTAATTTTCATTATCTCAAATGTTCCTAGCGGCAAATCATTTTAAGGCAGGAGTGTTTTTTTTATGAGCTCTTGAATTCCAGGTGTGTGCAAGTGGTAAGATTAAGTTACATTAAATGCTGTACAGATGACTGCAGTGATTGGCTCTAATTAATTAATTACAGCACTTCTGATTACTTAAAACTAATTATAATCATGTTAACTAGTTTACCACATCTGTTGCACACACACTTAAGCATCTCAGGAATAAGCACATCTAATTTAAAGGATAACTAGTTTATTGATCAGTACATAAAAGAAGATAATTCTGTCATTATTTTTGCAATCTTTTATGGAACTCACAATCTTGTAGTGTGTATGTTTTAGTGTGCATGATCAGTCAGCTTTATTGGATGCATAGAACGCAAACAACTCCATTGAGCTGAAGTTATAACAAATCAAATAGAAGAGAGAGGAGGATTTTTTTGGTGGACCAAACTCAAAAACTGGGGTAGAATCATGACAAGTTTAATGGTCTTGTGTTTAATGTTAATGTTTAAGCTCAATTCTTATCCTCAGGTCTTTACACTGGCACCGTGATTTTAACAGATTTGTGTGTATTCAGGAACAGTTAAGACAACGTTAGCACCTGTCAACTTTAAATGTTGGGTAAACTGGGTAATTTTGAGCTTTTGTCAGCTAATTTCACCTTGCGGGTTTAAAATAATTTTTGGGGCGGGATCAAAATTGGTGACATAGTGCAAATGTGATAAGCAGTTTCTCATTATTTTTCATAGCGGAGTCTTCTTATCCAATGAGGAGAGCCTGCTTCTTAATTATTCATGCGAGCATGTGCTTTTCGAAGGTGAGGCAAACCTGCCAAGCTGTGAGACCCAATGACTGGGTGAGACCGCGTCTATGCATGGCACAGGTCGTATGTGTTTGTTTCCTTGATCCACGGGGTTTGTTGCATGTGTTTCCCCACGATGCTGTCAGGACCGATTGGTTTGTAGCAAGCATTTTTGTCTGGAGAGGTGTATGAGAATTGGAGAATGGCGAACTTTGTCTTTTATTAGTTGAGTTTGTTACCATTCAGACACATCACCTATATCTGTGTTGCTGTGTTTGTCTATGTTTAAAATCCTCCAGACCGGAGGATTATATTATCGGCAGGGCTAATGATTGAAATGGATTGGAAAAGAGACCTGCTGCACTGCTATCCACTGTGTCTGCATTCAGACCTGGTGATTGAGGAGGAAAGAAGCCTCATTTTGTGAGCCAACTTAAAATCGTTCCACCTATACAACTGGGCTGCGATAATGTAGAGACTGTTGATGCTGCGCTGCAGCTGTTATGGATGCACTCTTGCGCAAACGTGCTAACTTATCAAGAATAGTTATAAAGAATAGTTTCCCAAGTCATTCAAGACTCATTGCTGCAAGTCCATAATGTGTATCTGTTAGTTGAAATGTTTAAAATATAAACTAAAATTCAAATTTGCCGGTTGTTTTTTTAAATTTATTCATAATTGTGAAAGAATACCTTGTGTGTATATTTAAACTGATATGTAGTTGATATAAATAATAAGCTTTTCTGGTATGAATGTTATTAGCAGCCTGCCTTGGCAAATTTCCATTAAAGCATATAATCTTATGATGAATATACTAACTGCTTTTCGGAGGGTGCAGGGGAGGTCTGTCATGTTGTACAACTCAAGTAGGCTACTAAGATTTATTTGACAACGTCGTCACAGGCAACACAAACGAACTGGAAACTTACTTTTGGTTTATTTGTGTTGATTTCAAGTGATGTGAAAGGTGCAGGTATTAGCCCCTTTCACACAGTGATACCGGTAAATATCCGGAAAATTTCCGGAACTACTTTACCGGTATATTCAAAAAAACGCTGTTCACACAGTCGAGGACGTTACGGAATTTTTCCGGAAAAGAGCATTCACACATCCATCGCAAAATGCCGGTAAATTCTGACATCATTAACCAGAAATGACCTCTAAACAGCTGCGCTTGTGTTTGTAAACATTTGACTACATTACAAACTCTTCCGATGGATCAGTATTGAGTACAACTCTAATGAAAACATAGAAAAACACTTTCGCATGTCGAGATGTTCATGATATGTGTGTGTGCTGGCGCTATGGGCGCTCACGGGCACACGCAAAGCTTGAAGGTAAACAAACAACGGATTATCATAAACATTTTATCGATAATTATTTACACAGCATTAAGAAGGAACATAGAAACATTATCTGACTAACATCTAGCAGCTAAAGGTGTCTGGAAAAAATATTCAAAGGCTTTTATTCTCATAAACCGCGCGCACGTGAATGCGTCTGACTGTTCTGATTGGCTAAAGCAGGTGTCTCACGTCAGCCCGTTCTAGACGTGAACGCGCTTATTACGGCAATCTTCCTTCTGCATTCACACAGCGCAGCATTCTGGCAAATTGCCGGTAATGTTACAACTTCTCTTTCCGGAAAATAGCCAGAACGAATTTACCGGTATTTTCAAAAAGGGCCTGTTCACACATACAACCGGCATTACCGGCATTACCGGCAATTTTCCGGAAAGGTCTGTATGTGTGAAAGGGGCTATTGATTGTAAATGACGTCACTTTCATAGGAAGCGTGGGTGCCTGCTCACTCCTCCCTCTGCTCACAGCGCTCCACACCCATCATGAAGCATTTTTTGAAAAAGATTTTAAGGTAGACTTGAACTGAAAGAGAAGGGTTTCATGGCCTTTTAAATACAAGTACAATGCAAAACATGAACATTGTGTACAATGCTAATGCATTGCATCAAATAATTACTTTCATATAAAGTGGAACCACGCATGCATTGTTGTATTGTATTATTGATTTTAGCTGTTGAAATAGTCGATACATTTGAATATACAGTATATGCAAGCGTCCATCCAGATCAATGCATGAGGTTCCCCGACACAATTACTCTCCCCGTGAGCCGTGTTTACCTGTTCCAGGGCATTAATACAGACACACTGATATCTTCGCAGCGCGCCGTGCAGCGAGACGGAGCAATCAGACACACGCGATCATCCTTTTGAAAAATCAAAGCTGGCTTTCCTGCTGAGCCAAGTTTGATATCCAAAGGCAGACTGCCCAGCGAGCCTATCTCTGCTGTGTTTTGATGAGGTGAAGTCTCACACTGTTACGACCGATGAATATTTATTTTGGGTGATGCTTTCTAAATTTGTGGGGCCAAGTGTTTTTTACTCCTGCCAGCGACATTCATAAATTTGACTGTGATAATAAAAACAGCAACACTTGAGGATGACCGGTGAATTGCTTTGCCTGGAGATCTTCCAGTTCATCCGTGTGCAATGACAGCCGTACGCTGCATGGGTGTAGTGTAGTTTTAGATTGGAGCTAAACAGCTCTCTCAGTGGAACAATGCAACAGAACAGTGAGTCATGATGGAGTCTGGAGTGCATAGCTTGAGGTGTTTGATAAGACCTGCACAGGCTTAGCTCTGAGGGGTTACTGAGGTGGGCTGACAGCATTGTGTGAATCCTCAGGGACTCTCTGCCTCTATGATTACAGCTCGCTGCACTTTCTCTCTCTCTCTCAGCTGTTTGACTCTTAAAATAGACCCTCAAGGTCTGGCTGGCTGCTATTCCCAGCTGTAACTCGAGAGATTTCTAAAACAGAGTGACCACTTGCTCTTTTGTCCACAACCTGCAGAGTGTGAGATGTGGACGGTGTCCAAGGTGGAGGACAAAGGTCAAAAACGCAGCTTCTTATCTCATCCATCATGTGTGTACTTCGATCAGTGGACCAATAAATTAAATGCAATGATTAGTTGATTGAATTATTGTTCAAGTCGGCTTGATGTGGAAGTTTGCGTTTGAGTTCTTGAACAAGAAAAATATTTATATTGTTAAAGTCAAAATTATGAGACCTTTTTATTATTTTTTTTTGTTTTTTGAATATTTTCCAAATGATGTTTAACATAATTCTGGAGAAACTCTTGTTTTTATTTTGGCTAGAATAAAAGCAGTTATTATTTTTTTTGACCATTTTAAAGGCCCAAGGTGTTTTTTTTACATGCTTTTAAGTTCTCTTTGATATTTGGGCTTATTGGAATCTAATTAGAATAAAACCTAAGTATCATATTTTGATATGATGTACTTTTAGAGAAAAATGATGTTCATATATGTGTCCGAATTTACATAAAACACCTTTTTCCTGACTGTTTTTAATGTGTATACATAACATTTTTTGAACATGTTTTAACTACAACAAAGTAAAAACTAATTTTTTTTCCCATTTTGGATAATTAAAAATAGTGTTTGGGACATTTCATATGCTGCAGGATGACAGAATATAAAAATTCAATGTATTTTAAAAAGCCATTTAAGATGTGCTAAAATGTGCTGTCCATGTATGTGGCCACTAAGCTCTAGAAGGTTAAGGTCAAAATTGTTAGCCCCCTTAAGCAGGCCCGGATTGGCTAATCGGGAGGACCGGGAGAATTCCCGGTGGGCCGGTCCGTTTTTTGGCCGCGAGGGCCGGTGTCCCTAGCTCCAGAATCTGTTGCTCTTAGCAGTCACACTTTTTAAATTAATTTATTTATTTACTTGACCACGGTCTTCTTCTTCATTAATTTAATACAGCTCTCTGCTCTTTTCATATATAACCAGCCTGCAGGTTCATAATGTTATAAGTCACTTCTCACTATACAACCGTTGTGGCCCAGTGGTTAGCACGTTAAATTACAACGTTGCCGACCCAGGTTTGATTCTCACCTGAGTAAATTATTATTTTCATTTTTATTGTTGAGACATATAATACTGTTTGGGTTGTTGAACATTTGAAGTTCTAAAGCAGCTGTTTTCTCAAAAAAAAAAAAAAGAAAAAAAGACGTAATAGTGTAATTAGAAACTGAATTGGAAATGAACTGAGGTGGGCTGGTCTGAGGCTTGAAACTCCAGGGCTGAAAAGGAGTCCCACTCCGGCCCTGCCCTTAAGCAATGTTTTTTTTTTCATTGTTGAAAGAACAAATCATCATTGTACAATGACTTGCCAAATTATCTTAACTTGCTTAATTCACCTAGTTAGGCTTTAAATTGCACTTTAAACTGAATTTCTAGTAAAATAATATTTACTGTCATCATGGCAAAGATAAAAGAACTCTAAAACGAAAACTAATCTGTTTTGGTGCTTTGCTTATGAGTGACAGGTACAGTTTACACCTGTTATTAATGCATTTCTGTAAGTTTAATCATAAGTGGACATAATTTATTATAAAGCCCATACTCCTAACTTCTAAATGCATTTCAGTGCATTTAACATAAGGAAATGAGCAACCAATGCTTGCATCGTTGTTTATTGGGACATCTCCTAAAAACCCAATTGTGTGGAATAAATATAAATTAGCAAAAATGAACTGTAAATGTATTTATTATTAGAAAATCGTTGTCAGTACATTTGCTGTTTAAAAGGTAAAGGTCAGTGAGCCTTTTTAGTTTTTAAATGTTTGTGAAAGGAGTTGCTTATGCAAAGCCATTGACTGTAAAAGCCTTCTTTCATTTATTTCCGTGATCACCTGAACTCCTGTGAACAAAATCAGGACCCGCTCTTCTCTCCCCCACCTTACCTCACCACACAACACTCTTCTCACTCTCTCTCTTAAAAAACCTTCCCCCTTACTCTGGGACCAAATTCTCTATTACTACAAACAGTTCTTTTGTGTAATTAGCACTTCTTGTGTGTAGTGCCTCTTCTTGTTGAATTGCTGAATTCCTTCTCAATTATAAGTCACTTTAGATAAAAGCTTCTGCTAAATGATTAAATGTAAAGTAGAAATTTAGTCATATATATAGAATGTAGAATTTCCCATTAATTTACATGAAGAAAGGTCATTTGTAATTTATGTGATTATATAAACTACTAATAACGTGTCTTCAAAATGTCAATGAAAAATAATATATATTTATACTATTTATTTGCAGAAAATGACAATAGGCTATATATATGTATAGTTTATTTTAGAAACTGCTGATCTACTGGGATTTTCAAGCACAACCATATCTAGGGTTTACAAAGAATGATCCGAAAAATTAAAATATCCAGTGAGTGGAAGTTCTGTGGGCCAGAATAACCAGACTGGTTCGAGCTGATAGAAAGGCAACAGTAACTCAAATAAGCACTCGTTACAACTGAGGTATGCAGAACACACAACACTTCAAACCTTGAGGCAGATGGGCTACAACAGCAGAAGATAATATCGGGTGCCACTCCGCTCAGCTAAGAACAGGAAACTGAGGCTACAATTCACACAGCCTCACCAAAATTGGACAATAGAAGGTTGGAAAAACGTTGTTTGGTATGATTAGTCTCGATTTCTGCTACAACATTTGGATGGTAGGGTCAGAAATTGGCACAACATAAGAGCATGGATCCATCCTGCCTTCAATCAACAGTTCAGGCTGGTGATGGTGTAAAGGTGTAGGGGGATATTTTCTTGGCACATATTAGGCCCATTTGTACCAATTGAGCATTGTGTCAACGCCACAGCCTACCTGAGTTTTGTTGCTGACCATGTCCATCCCTTTATTACCACAGTGTACCCATCATCAGATGCCTAATTCCAGCATGATAACGCACCATGTCATAAAGCGCGAATCATCTCAGACTGGTTTCTTGAACATGACAATGAGTTCTCTGTACTCATATGGCCTCTACAGTCACCAGAACTCAAGCCAATGGAGCACCTTTGGGATGTGGTGGAATGGGAGATTCGCATCATGGATGTACAGCCGACAAACCTGCAGCAACTGTGTGATGTTATCATGTCAATATGAACCAAAATCTCTGAGGAATATTTCCAGTACCTTGTTGAATTTATGCCATAAAGGATTAGGGCAGTTCTGAAGGCAAAAGAAGGGTCCGAACCAGTACTAGTAAGATGTACTTAATAAAGTGACCAGTGAGTATATATTAAATATATGCAAAACAAATGAAGTTTTTGTCATCTGTAACACTATATTACAACTAATGTATTTAATGTTGCTGCAGAAGAGAAAAAATTATTTGTTAAAACAAGAAAATATTTAAAAATCTTTCAAAGTTCTTTGTAAGTCACCAGGCATTTTTGTGCTTTTCCAAGTGGGAAGATTAAAAAAGTGTGAGTTCCGAGTTAATAGATGCATCGTAACTCATGGTAATGAGTTCTAGCTGTATATAATTCCAAGTTATGTACTCTCTGACAGAGTAACAGCATGTTTATCATTACTCGGTAGCCATTTAATCCTAAAGCTAATTAAACAAACGCATTGGCATATTTAAGGCAAATTTGGCTATAATTATGTAAAATCAATGATAAACACAATTCAGGGTCAGAGACATTTAAGGACTCTTAAAAATCTGCATTTGCTCTACAATTGACCAACATCTCTGCTTTTTCCTTAAAGGTCATCTGAAGTGCCTTAAAATGCACAGCTTTGTTCAATGTTTGACATAATTACTCTAAAAAGTTAAGTCATAGTGGAGCAGTGGGTAGTGCTGTCACCTTACAGCAAGAAGGTCGCTGGTTCGAACCTCGGTTGGGTCAATTGGCAATTAAGTGTGGAGTTTGCATGGTGTTGGTGCTCTGGTTTTACCCACTAGTCCCAACAAATGCACTAGGTGAACTGAATAAACTAAATGGGCTGCAGTGGATGAGTGTGAATGAGAGTATATGGGTGTTTCCCAGTGATGGGTTGCATCTGGAAGGGCATCTGCTGCCTAAAACAGATGCTGGATGAGTTGGCAGTTCATTCCGCTGTGGAGAGAACCCTGATGAATAAAGGAACTAAGCCGAAAAGAAAATGAATGAATGAATAAAAGGTTAAGTCAATTTACCCTGAATTCACACCACTTATATGTTTCAAGTGTCATGATAATGCCTTCTGTTTAAAAATGAGCATAAACTAAAGTGTATTGGACTGTATTTGAAGGTAAACTGAAGTTGTTGTTTTTTTGGGATTCTCGTGGTGTGGCGAATTGTGTGTTTGCGGTTGATGCGTAGGAACAAAGCACTTCATCGTCCAACTTCATGCAGAAATGCTCCTGTTAAACCCCCGCAGCTCCAGGGAAGCTAGAAGTACCTCGGGAGACACGCACACACTCAATGTCATAGATGGTGGAGTGGGTAATGAAGCTGTGGAATTAATCACTGTGTAAAATGACGGTAAGCGTTCTCAGTCTTCTGCACTGATGGCCGCTGTGGGGAGTCATTCATAAAGCAGCGGGTGGTGATGCCACTGTGATGTCATTTCCATACCTGTGGTTCCTATGACAGAGCAGAGGAGAACTGGTTCATCTGTGCTCTGCAGAGTCACTACATGCTATTGATATAACTGTTGTACAGGCTGAAAATATTATATGAACTACAACATACAGTTGAGGTCTGAATTATTAGCCCCCCTGTTTATTTCTTTTCCCCATTTTCTGTTTAACGGTAAGAAGTTTTTTCAACATATTGCTAGATATTTTTCAAGATAGAAGTCTTCAGATTAAAGTGCAATTTAAAGACTTAACTAGGTTAAGTAGGCAAGTTAAGGTTATTAGGCAAGTCATTGTATAACAGTGGTTAGTTCTGTAGACCGTAAAAAAAATATTACTCGAGGGTTAGTAATATTGACCTTAAAATAATTTAAAAAATAACAAAATTAGCTTTTATTCTAGCTGAAATAAAACTTTCATTTTAAAATGTCATAAAACATTTTAATTCTTAATTAAGCTAAGCAAAGTATTAGCAATGTAGTATTTGACCTACTGGCTTAAATATTGGATTATTTAAAATAATAATTTAAAAACACAATATGTTTTATTTTGTAATAAGAATTAACGTATTACAGAACTAAAGTATTCTATGAATATACTCTCTAAATCCACATAAAAACTATACCCTCATGTAAAATGTGTTGCAATTCTGAGAATTTGGTCATAAAATACTCAATTAAACATTATGGAAATAATGTATAATATACAGTAGGGTTTACCTATATTAGCAAAATATTGTACTTTAAAGAAAAACTATGAATTTTAAATAATTATACACACACACAAAAAAAATACATCTGCTTTATTTTGATACATTTAGCAGATGCATTAAAAAACAGTATTCATTTTTATCAAGCACTTCACTTTTTCCACCTTTTTATGTTACAGCCTTATTCCAAAATGGATTAAATTAATTTATTTTCTCAAAATACTTCACACAATAACTCATAATGACAATGTGAGAAAAGATTTTTTGAAATTGTTGCAAATTTGTTAAAAATAAAAACCTGAAAAAATCACATGTACATCAGTATTCGCAGCCTTTGCTCAATACTTTGTTGATGCATATTTGGCAGCAATTACAGCCTTAAGTCTTTTTGAATATGATGCCACAAGCTTGGCACACCTGTCTTTGGGAATGTTTGCCCATTCCTCTTTGCAGTACCTCTCAAGCTCTATAAGGTTGGATGGGAAGCGACGGCGTACAGCCATTTTCAGATCTCTCCATAGATGTTCAATAGGATTTAGGTCTGGGCTCTGGCTGGGCCACTCAAGGACATTCACTGAGTTGTTGTGAAGCCACTATTAATATATTTGGTGGTGCACTTTGGGTCATTGTACTGCTGGAAGATGGACTGACGCCCCAGTCTGAGTTCAAGAGCACTCTGAAGCAGGTTTTCATTCAGGATGTCTCTGTACATTGCTGCATTCATCTTTCCCTTTATCCTGACTAGTCTTCCAAGTTCTGCAGCTGAAAAACATCCCCACAGCATGATGCTGCCAGCACCATGCTTCACTCTAGGGATGGTATTAGCCTGGTTATGAGCGCTGCCTGGTTTTCTCTAAACGTAATGCCGGGCATTCACTCCAAAGAGTTCAATTTAAGTCTCATCAGACCAGAGAATTTTGTTTATTATGGTCTGAGAGTCCTCCAGATGTGGAGTGGCTTCAGTCTGGCCACTCTACCATACAGGCCTGATAGGTGGATTGAGGCACAGATGGTTGTCCTTCTGTAAGGTTCTTCTCTCTCCACAGTAGAACGCTGGAGCTCAGACAGAGTGACCATCGGGTTATTGATCACCTCCCTGACTAAGGCCCTTCTCCCCGGTCACTCAGCTTAGTTGGCCGGCCAGCTCTTGGAAGAGTCTTGGTGGTTCCAAACATCTATCTCTTATGGATGATGGAGGCCACTGTGCTCCTTGGAACTTTCAGAGCAGCAGAAATGTTTCTGTAATCTTCCCCAGCCTTGTGCCTCAAGACAAGTCTACAGACTCAGTCTCAGAGGTCTACAGACAATTCCTTTGTCTTCATGCTTGGTTTGTGCTTTGACATGCACTCTAAACCCTGGGACCTTATTCACCTTATTCTCCGCCGACGAGCGGGTGCTGTCATTTGAATCTTTTTGTCTCGCAACTTTCGGTCTCATTCACTTCCATTCATTTTTTGATGCTAAAAACTGCTCATTACGCTGCTTGATGTTGCAATTTGATATTTTTTAATTATATTATTCTACTTGGTCTGTATAGTCATGCAAACATTTGTTTGTAGAGCAAGTAGTTTCTGCCGTTTATTATTCCTAGTCATTTCTCCCATAGGCGACTGATTCTGAAGTTCTAAGACAATCGGGAAAACAGGCGCACTTCCGCATTTTAGAATAAGGTCAATAGTTTTATGCCTTTTCAAATCATGTCTAATCAACTGAATTTACCACAGGTGAACTCCAATGAAGCTGCTGAAACATGTCAGGAATGATCAATGGAAACAAATCCTTTTTCATATTGTCATTATGGGGTATTGTGTGTAGAATTGTGAGGAAATAAATGAATTTAATCCATTTTGGAATAAGGCTGTATAGCATAAAAAAGTTAACATTATTTAGTTCATATTTAAATTAGGTCACTTAAAAAAAAGACACTTTCAGATATTATATTTTCAGTGAGTGTATATGTCCTTTGTTAATTTTAATTTGGTGTGAACACCAAACTACACTCATTGGCCACTTTTTAGGTACACCTCACTAGTACCAGGTTGCCCCTTTTTGACATAGATTCAACAAGGTACTGGAAAATTCCTCAGAGATTGTGATCCATATTGTCATGATAGCATCACACAGTTGCTGCAGATTTGTCAGCTGCACATCCATGATGCGAATCTCTCGTTCCACCACATCCCAAATGTGCTCTATTGGATTGAGCTCTAGTGACTGGAGGCCATTTGAGTACAGTGAACTCATTGTCATGTTCAAGAAACCAGTCCAAGATGATTCATTCATTATGACATGGTGTGCTATCCAGCTGGATGGTCTTCGTCTGCTGGAGCACATGTTCAGAGATGCTCTTCTGCAGACCTCGGTTGTAACGAGTGGTTATTTGAGTTGCCTTTCTATCAGTTAGAACAAGTCTGGCCATTTTCCTCTGACCTCTGGCATCAACAAGGCATTTGCACCCACAGAACTGCAGCTCACTGTATATTTTTTCTTTTTCAGAGCAATCTCTGTAAACCCCAAAGATAGTTGTGCATGAACATCCCAGTAGATCAGTAGTTTGCCACGTTCAAAGTCACTTAAATCCCTTTTCTTCCCCATCTGATGCTTGGTTGAACTGCAGCAGATCGTCTTGACCATGTATACAGACCATGTCTACATGCCGAAATGCATTGAGTTGCAGCCATGTGATTGGCTGATTACAAATTTTTGTCAACGAGTAGTTGAACAGCTCTACCTAATAAAGTGGCCGGTGAGTGTATAACATTGTTATACACTGAACTTAAACACTAAAACCTGAACTACACTGTTCCAGTTACTGAACCACACTGTTCCAGTTACTATGACCATTTATGTGAAGCTGCTTTGACACAATCTACATTGTAAAAGCGCTATACAAATAAAGCTGAATTGAATTGAATTGAATTGTTTTACCTAAATAGATTAGATTCATAGATAGAAGAATACTGAGAATGTGTCTAAAATGCTCTACGAATGTTAAAAAAACACTCGTCTTCTCAATAAAAAGAAAGTGGAGATCATGAACATTCACTGACCCATAAATGAAAGCTGTCCTGCTTTTTATTACCTCTGAACCCAGAAGGTCTGGAATGCCTGAGAGTACTGTTCATAAGAAATCCCCATTCATCTCATTGCCAGTTTGTTAGCTGTTTTGGAGGAACCCTCAGTGTGTGGCCTGCTTTCTGACACTTTTGCATGTGAGCAGTGATTTTAATGTGGGATATGTATGTCGTGCTTTTTAGAGGTTGTTTATCCAAAAAAAACTGTAATTGATATTCAGTTCCGTCTCAGTATATCAATAGCTAACACAGTTTCATTCAAAAATCTTTAATTTCTCCTGAAGGAAAAATTCACTTTCATCTTAAATTATGTGAAAATCTTTTTTAAGAACCCACTCAATAATGTAATACCTTTCAAATTACATTTAAATACACAGACTTCTGTGAGCAAATATTGATTTCACATTTCTCAGCTGGTACCAAAAGCTGATGATTCTGAATGATGTTTACTGATACTTCTTGGAATTTTTTTTAATCATTTTTTTCTTAAATAATGAAAATTTATTAAACAATCTCAAAGAAATTTAAAGGTGCAGTATGTAAGTTTGACACAAATCCGTATTAAGGCTGATTTAAGTCGTGTTCTTAATAAAATCAACGGCACATGATAGAAGGAATATTTTCAATATTAAAATTATTTATTTGTCCTAAAAAACTCCTAAATTTTATATTTTAGAAACGGCTACTATTTCTTGCAGCTGAACAACACGATAAACTGACAATGGTCCCCTCTTGTACACCTCACATGCTTTATTCAGTGTTAAATGCTATTAATGTGAGTTTGAATGCCATTTTACTTTACATTTATTGCCATACTACTGAAAGCAGCAGCTTACCTTGAAAATAAAATAAACTGTTAGAAATTTACCTTTAGAACTGTGACTCAGTGCAAACCAACACACATCAGTGGTTCAGCATCTACATTTATTAATGTTAAAGAGGTATAATAATTGTAAATTAAATCATAAACCTTATCATTTCGTTGGAGTGCAGTAGGTGCACTATTCTGTGCTTCCTAATGGTTGCATTTAAATTTCTGTTGTTTCGTCTGGTGCAATCAGCAAATTTGCTTATCACTGCATATCTCATGTCAACTCAAATCTCATCATGTTGTTGGGACACGGTGTCGCAATGTAACCTGCTAATGTATACATTAATAATATTTATATTATTTGCAGATTCATAAACACCTCAGTTGGAACTCTGAGTCTGCGTCTCATTAGGAGGCTGTTCCTGTCCACTCGAGGTCGCATTTCGATTGCGGACACACACTTTGAGAGTCTTCACGACTGAATGAATGAAATACACGGTTTTCCACCAAGGTAACCTGCGGGTGCTGAAATATAATTGGCTAAATTGACATTGGGCAGGTTTAAAGGACTCAAACAAAGGCAGACGTTCCGACACATAACTCACATTTTCGTAGCAGAATATCTGACTTCAGCAATGTTTTTCAAATAAACAGAAATGGTCACTTAGCATGTTTCCTAAATATCTGCAAATATTCTGACATTTTTATGCTTTTGAAGAGTCAAAAATCTGCTCTCTTATAAACAGTAAAAACATTACTCAAATTACCATTCTCATCTCCTTGGCTAAATTGTGAATATTGAATTATGAATGTATAATTTCTTAACCTTTTGAATGTTATTAATTATTTAAAGGATTGTTTCGCCTAAAATTAATTTCATGTTTTTAATTACTCACCCCTTGTTGTTTTAATCTCTTAAAAAATGTATTCATCTTCATAACACAAATGTAAAATACTTAAAGATGAAATCTAGACCCTCTATTATCCTACAAACACAGCAAGGTTTTCAAGATGTTCAAAGACCAAAATCATTGTCACAATATTCCACGTGACTTCAGTGGTTCACCTGTAATCATATGAAGCTTCATGAACAATTCTGTACACCAAAAAAACTGTAAATTCAAATTTGTTTGGCTGTATATCTTCTGTACCTTGTTAGACTGAATATTTTATCTTTGTGATGATGACAGCAAATAATATGTGACTAGATGTTTTTCAAGACACTTCTATACAGCTTAAAGTGACATTTAAAGGCTTAATTAGGTTAATTAAGTTAGCTAGGCAAGTTAGGGTATTTAGGCAAGTTATTGAATAATGATGGTTTGTTCTGTAGACTATGGGAAAAAAAATATAGCTTAAAAGGGGTAATAATTTTGTCCTTGGCTTTTAAAAAATTGAAAACTGCTTTTATTCTAGCCGAAATAAAACAGATAAGACTTTCTCCAGAAGAAAAAAATATTATTAGACACACTGTGAAAATTTCCTTGCTCTGTTAAACATCGTTTAGGAGATACTAAAAAAAGAAATTCAAAGGGAGGCAAATACTTATGACTTCAACTGTATATAATGTCAGGCCTACATTCGCTTAGCCCAAAGTGCTTTTCTGCATAATCACATTAGTTGTGTTTAAAGCTTTGGCAGAAGTTTCTCCTCATGAAATATTAGAAGTGTACAGCTAAAACGTTTTGTCATCATTGTCACCTAATTCAAACTAATTTCACTGAACAGACATTTTTTTAAACACAGTACAAACCTGATGCATTTACAGCCCTCTTTTAATAACCGTCAAAGATAAAGTAAAGGTTATTGGATTGACTAATACACTCACCAGCCATTTTATTAGGTACACCAGTCCAACTGCTTGTTAACGCAAATTTCTGATCAGCCAATCACATGGCAGCAGGTCAATGCATTTAGGCATGTAGACATGGTCAAGACAATCCGCTGCAGATCAAATCCGAAGCATCAGAATGGGGAAGAAAAGCAATTTAAGTGACTTTGAATGTGGCATGGTTGTTGGTGCCAGACGGGCTAGTTTGAGTATTTCAGAAACTGCTGATCTACTGGGATTTTCATCCAAAGGCATCTTCAGGATTTACAACAGAAGACCACACCATGTGCCATTCCTGTCAGTTAAGAACAGGAAACTGAGGCTACAATTGGCACAGGCTCACCAAAATTGGACAATAGAAGATTGGAAAAACATTGAGTCTTGATTTCTACAGCGACATTCGGTCGGTAGGGTTAGAATTTGGCATCAACAACATGAAAGCATGGATCCATCCTGCCATGTAGCAACAGTTCAGGCTGGTGGTGTAATAGTGTGGGGATATTTACTTGGCAAACTTTAAATCTGAGTCCATTAGTACCAATTGAGCATTGTGTCAACGCCACAGCCTACCTGAGTATTGTTTCTGACCTTGTCTATATATTTATGACCACTTTTGATAGCTACTTCTAGCAGGATAAAGCATTATGTCATAAAGCATGAATCATCTCAGACTGATTTCTTGAACATGACAATGAGTTCACTGTACTCAAATGGCCTCCACAGTCATCAGAGCTCAATCCAATAGAGCACCTTTGGGATGGTGGAATGGGAGATTTGCATCATGATTGAGCAGCCAACAAATCTGCAGCAACTGTGTGATGCTATCATGTCAATATGGATCAAAATCTCTGAGGAATATTTGCAGTAGCTTGTTGAATCTTTGCCACGAAGGATTAAAGCAGTTCTGAAGGCAAAAGTGGGTCCAACTAGATACTAGTAAGGTGTACCTAATAAAGTGACCGGTGAGTGTATGTTTGTGCATCTCAAAATGATAGGCAATTAACTCCATTTAGAGTTTTAAAGATTTTGACAACCTAAAAATGTGTGATAGGACCTCTATCAAATGAGTCGTATTTCATCTTGAACAAAAATGAATCTATGTTTTGATGTGAATGCAAATGATTCCCCCGGCTAGCGTGTTCCTTTTTAGATTGCACTGGCACACTTGTATGCAGTCTTTAATTTCACAAACATCACTCCAAACAACTGATCATGCATGCAGCCCATATGCTGATCCGACTGCCTTTGTGTCAAACAGCTGAATAGGCATTGAGAATGTTAATAACACTGTGCTGTATTACATAAAAATGACATTCTTTTGAATATTGAATCTTTTATTACAACACCAGACAAAGCAGATCCTTATATTCTGAGAAATGCTTGAATCTGTGCCCAATTGACAGCGGTAGAGTTGCAATACGAGTATGACAAATTTGTTCAGGGTATATGGGACAGTTAACATCTATATCACGTCTCTGTTTCCCAATTTCCAAATTCTCATCACAAAGTGAGGGAATTCACACACCGTACAGTTCCAAATGTGGTCGCAGCACTAACATGCCAATAAGGTGGAACATAACATGAATATTAATAAAGGCGTTGATTGATAATGAACTAATTTTGGCATAAATAATGCAGCACTTGCAGATCATTATGGATTAGCACAGTTCTTTCAGCAGTGGGAGTTACTATACAAGTTTCATTTTAGTTGCTCTTAACATCAAGTTTAGTCAGTGATGTGAACCAAACACTTTCTGTAAGTCATAACTAGGCCCAAACAGAATCTTTGCCTATAGAAATCTGCAGATTTTCGTAGATTTTTGAGCCATCATTGAGACTATTTATTTACTTATGTAAATGTGTTTAAATATATAGCTCCCCTGTATAATTTCTGTTCAAAGAAAAGATTTTTCAACACATTTCTGAACATGGTAGTTTTAATAACTCATTTCTAAAAATTGATTTATTTTATCTTTGCCATGATGACTAATATTTTTCAAGATACAAGTATACAGCGTAAAGTGACTTTTAAATGCCTAACTGGGTTAATTAGGATGAGTTAAGTAAATAGGAAACTAGGCAAGTTATGGAAGACAAGTCACTGTATAACAATGGTTTGTTCTGTAAACTATCAAAATAAAAATGTTGCTTAAGAGGGTTAATAATATTGACCTTAAAATGTTAAAAAAAACAAAAAAAAAACGCATTTATTCTAGCCTAAATAAAACAGATTTTCTCCAGAAGAAAAAAATAGTATAGGAAATACTGTGAACATTTATTTGCTGTCTTAAACATAATTTGGGAGATATTCCAAAAAGAAAAGAAATTCACAGGAAGACAGATAATTTTGTCATCAACAATATACAGTTGAAGTCAGAATTATTGGCCCGCCTTTGATTATTTTTTTGTCTTTTTTAAATATTTCCCCAATAATGTTTAACAGAGAAAAGTAATTTTCACAGCATGTCTGATCATATTTTTTTATTCTGCGGAAAGTCTTATTTGTATTATTTCCACTAGTATAAAAGCAGTTAATTAAAAAAAAAAAAAAAAAAACATTTTGGGGTCAAAGTTCTTAGCCCGCTTAAGCTATATCTTTTTTTTCCGATAATCTACAGAACAAACCATCGTTACACAATGATTTGTCTAATTACCCTAACCTGCCTAGTTAACCTAATTAACCTAGTTAAGCCTTTAAATGTCACTTTAAGCTGTATAGAAGTGCCATGAAAAACATTACTGTAATCATGGCAAAGATAAAATAAATTGGTTATTAGAAATGAGTTATTAAAACTATTGTGTTTAGAAATGTGTTGAAAAAATCTTATCTCCGTTAAACAGAAATTGGGGGGAAAAAAAAAAATATATATATATACCATGTCTCAAAGTCCAGGCTAAATTGATTCTGTCCAAATTGTCGAAATATCTCCAGCTTTAATTATATTTTGTAATTAGGTGGTAAATAGTTGAAATTATATGATATGTTTTAGTTCATCACCTTACCGGAGTTATATCACCGCATTACCTTAAAAAAATAGCCCCTTTCATACATACAGACCGGCAATTTTCCAGAAAGATCTGAATGTGTGAACAGGCCCTTTTTGAAAATACCAGTAAATTACTTCCGGCAATTTTCTGGAAAGAGAAGTTGTAACATTACTGGTAATTTGCCGGAATGCCGCAGAAGGAAGATTGCCGGAAAGAGTGCGTCCAGGTCTAGACCGCGCTGACGTAAGATGTCTACTCTAGCCAATCAGAACAATCAGTCACATTCACATCCGCGCTGTTTATGAAAATAAAAGCCTTTGAATATTTTTCCAGACTCATTTAGCTGCTAGTCAGATAACATTTCTATTTTCCTTCTTAATGCCAACTGTGTAAACAATATTGGTCAAATGCTTATGATAAACCGCTATTTGTTTACCTTTAGTTGCTTAACGTGTGCACATGAAGTGCGACATGCAAAAGTGTTTGGAGGATGTTTTCATCAAAGTTGTTCACAATGTTTATCCGTCCACAGAATTTGTAACGTAGTGAAATGTGTAAACATTAGATAAAAGTGAAATCATCAACAAAAGCCGGACCACTATCATGTTTACCATTACAAGAGCAGCTATTTAGACCTCATTTCTGGTTAATGATGTCAGACTTTACTGGTATTTTGGAATGAATGTGTGAATAGTCTTTTCCAGAAACATTCCGGAATGTCCTTTCCTGTGTGTTACGACCTTATTAAGTCCAGGGGTTTTTGCTGAAAAGGTGTAACAAAGAAGACCAAAATTTGGTAAATAATATTGAATTAGAACTAATTTAAAGATAAATATATAAACGAGGAGAACACACTTCAAACCTCTGCCCCAGAGTGAAGGGTCAAAAAAAAAAAAAAAAACAAAGTTTAGAAAACACAATAAGGATTTATTTAATACAAATATAGAGAGATTTAACAGAAACTGTCAAAACTGAGTGAGTAAAGCCTAAAACGACCGACCGACCGACCGACCGACCGACCGACCGACCGACCGACCGACCGACCGACCGACCGACCGACCGACCGACCGACCGACCGACCGACCGACCGACTTAAGAGCTGGGGAGAAGTGTTCCTCAGCTCACTAGCTTCAGAAGCCAGTATTTAAAGCCAAGCCACTCCGACTCAAGCAGGTTCACAACGATTAGCAGCTGGGAGCTAATTAACCTGAGCCGGGTGTGTGAGAGAGAGAGAGGAGGGTAGAGCACAACACTTTATGCAAAGCCTATAATATGCACACAAAGTTATGTTTTGGCTGTAACACTGTGTGAACAGCGCTTTTTTGAATTTACCAGAAAGTCATTTTGGTAATTTTCAGTTTTTAGTCGGAAAATCACTAAGAAAATGTGCAGCACTGTGTCTTTTCCGTTCTCGTAAACTTTTAATCCAACTCTTATCTTCATTTAAAAACACTATTTTTGTTTAAGTCTTATGCAGCTAAAAATAAATATGCCATCATAACTTCATCACCAAGGAAAGTAAATAAAATTAGGATTCTATTACACAGATTGCACTGTTCCAGTACGAAATGTAGCCATTTTTATTTCTGAATTATGATAAGTAGTCTTAAAATCTATTGTTCCTTTAATTTCTTGAAATTAATTAAAAAATTTCTTGAATTTCTTGAGTTTGTTTTATGTCTTAATTTTTTACTTCTTAGACTCTCAAAATCATTATGCATATACAGCATATACATTTTTTTTTTTTTTTTACAAAATTGAAATGATACTAATGGTGGTAGATGCGCGAAACACCATGGTAATCTATAAACATTGCTCAAAAGATGATTAAAAAGGTGCTTGTGTCTTGATGATATAATTATGCTCTAAGAGAAGGAACGTTGTGTCATGATGAGCACTTTGAGCTTAAGTGCACTAAAAGTGGAGTACAGTAAAGAACACAAGAATGTAGTCAATTAGCAGATGCTTTTATCCCCAGTGACCTACAGTACAGTTATTGCGATGACAAGCCCCTGGAGCTCCCTGCTGTTAAGTGCCTGACTCCAGGGCACATTGCTGATTGCTCAGAGTCACACTACACTTTCCTCTCCATTGACTTCCATTTATACACATGTGAATGAGGGAGATCAGAAACACAGGCTCAATCAATGTTGTTAAAAACTCTGACTTGTGAACAACAGAGACGCACAGTATTATTACAAACACACTAAATATTTTTCATGGCACCAAGCAACATAGCTTTGTAAAGTTAGGGCTCAGAGGGTAATATGTCAAAATAAATGTGCTTACCTTGCAAATTTTCACCAAAGACAGTTCACATGTCAGGAGTGATTTCCTTGTTTTTCACTTCAATGGTAGAAACAATGTTGTGACGAGTGCTGCTGATTGAGTTAGTGACAACTAGTGGTTTGTTTTTGGCATAACATACTTCAACCAAGCGGTTGAGATGGCTTGATCAGGTTTAGTTGAGTTAGATACTCCTCTCAATAAAATATAGTCAGTCAAAATATGGTCAACCATTTGGTCGAGCAGGTAGTTAAAGGGTTAAGGACAGTCTCTTCATTGTATTAACAGAGCAGGAGTTTGGCTCACATTGACAGCAATAAGACAGACTTGTTTCCAGAGCATATTGAACTCCGGCAGGGCTGCCCTTTGTCACTAATTCTGTTCATAATTTTTATAGACAGAATTTCTATGTGCAGCCTTGGGCTGGAGGGGGTCCTGTTTGGGGACCGCAGGATTTCATCTGTTATTCGCAGACAATGTTGTTCTGTTGGCTTCATCAAACATAAACCTTCAGCATGCTCTGGGTCAGTTTTCTGCCAAGAATCATCAATGAGTCCGAGGACATGGTGCTCCACCATAAAAAAGGTGGTGTGCCATCTCCATGTTGGAGGAAAGTTCTTACCCCAGGTGGAGGAGTTCAAGTATCTTGCAGTTTTGTTTACGTGAGAAGGGAGTATGGAATGCGAGATTGAACGGTGCAGCGACAACAGTAATGTGGTTGAATTAACCGATCCATTGTGGCAAGGAAGGAGCTGAGCCGAAAGGCTAACCTCTCAATTTACCAGTCAATCTACGTTCCTACTCTCACCTAGTGTTATGAGCTTCGGGTCATGACCAAAAGGACAAGATCTTAGATACAAGAATGAGTTTCCTTTGCAGCTTGCCACCTGGGAGGAACTCGGAGTAGAGCCGTTGCTCCTCCACATTGAGAGAAGTCAGCTGAGGTGGCTCGGCATCTGTTTCGGATGCCTCCTGGTCACCTACCTAGGGAGGTGTTACTGGTAAGTCCCACTGAGAGGAGGCTTTGGGGAAGACGCAGGACACGTTGGACTAACTAAGTCTCTTGGCTGGCCTGGCAACGCCTCAGGAACATATAGTCCAGAGGTGAAATTTCCAGTAAAAGTCACTTGGTGATGTCTTACCTACCAAGATGCTGGCCAGAGGCAGTCTGTCCCAACTTTAAAGACATAGCAGAGGAAAACCACCTTTTCATCTTGGGAACCTTAAAGATACGAACTGTTGAAATGGACTCTAGAAATCTCAAAATCCAGTTCAAAGAACATGTAATATGTTTGTAACCAAATATTCTCTCCCTTACTTCTCTCTTAATTCTTACGCTTATACGTGCTCTTTATAACAAATTACACAAACTAAGAATGTATGAATTATGTTTCATGTATTTCTAAAACTATGATGTTTGGTGTCATTCTGCTCTGTACTGTCAGACTTTTCCTAGTCCTCCCAGGTTAAAAAATCAGCCAGAGGCTTTAAATAAGTTTAAACAATTTAATTAATTAGATGAATAAAACATTACAGAGTTCCGGGTGTCAAAGAACAGCAACACAGGCAGTTTGTGTCAGCTGGGCACACAAACCCACACCCACACCCTCGCCCCCATATTTATCGTTGTCTCTCTTCAGCCCCGCCCAGAGGCGCTTCAGTAAGAAAGATCCTCCATCCAGATCAATTCAATCATCAGTTGTTAGGCAGAACAGCAAATCTGCACAGAAAAAGTTACGCATACACATAACAGAGCCTGCAAGAGAGTGAGCCTTCGCCCCTCCCGTCCGTTCCTGTAAATGAGCACACTCTGAAAGTGGAATTGTAACATTTTGTTGATAATAAGTACAGAGGAGTCAACTTCTCAGTTATCAGTCACACGAAGACACAGCTGTTATGGAGCAAGGTAATTAGTTAAAAACAGAATTAAACTATTAATGCAAGGATTAGTCTATTAATGCATAGGATGAAGTTAAAATCATCAAAAAATCCTTCACTACATAATTCTACAGCTCATGATCTAGGACATATGACGATAACTGGTATGCTTGGTGTAATTTTATATCATGAGTCAAAGTCTGTCTGTGTGACGCCACAGACCAGCAAAGAGTTTCCCCATCTACACCCCAAAGTCTGGGCACGTTTCTTGCAAATTAAACTCAGTTAAAGATTACGTCCCGCATATCATCTGATCTGCACCGCAAATTTCACACAAACGACAAAAACCCGAACAACAAGAGAGAGACAGAGACCCTGACATAGGTATAAGTCATGCGATTTTAAGCTATGCCCCTTCATCAAAAAGCTGTTTTTATGGTCTTGGTGGTTCTTAATCGGGTGGCACTAAGTTAGATTTGCCATCCTTTTATCTAAACTCTTTATTTCCTCACTTTTTTGTGTGTTTTTGTTGTTATGTTGTGTACGTTTGTTTGTTATATGTTAGACTTGTCGATAAGTGAAGTTTATTTATGAACTAACTTTGAGAAGATCACGTGCTTATGATTGCTTGCAGCAGGCCCTGCATCATTCAATTTAAGATAACTTTCACTATAAATTCCCTAAGTTCCATATAACAGCCATCTTCATTTTGAAGAATCCCCCTTCCACCCCTACTCCTTTCCTTGATGGGTGGCACGGTGGCCCAGTGGTTAGCACTGTTGCCTCACAGCAAGAACGTCACTGGTTCTAGTCCTTACCAAGCCAGCTGACGTTTCTTTAAACGTTCTCCCTTTGCTCACATGGGTTTCCTTCTGGTTCCCCGGTTTTCTTCCACCGTCCAAAAACATGCAACTTAAGTTAATTGACTAATCTACATCGGCACCATAGACATAAGTAGTTATCTCTTTAGAGCAGTCACTATCTGTTCATTAGCTACTACAGCAGGGGAGTTCTCGAGATCTACCTGAGCTCAAACTTCCCTCTCGCCTTGCAAACGGGAGGGAGCCCCAGGCTCATGGATCTTATGAGCTCAGGGCTCTCTCCCGGGACAGCATGCCAGACAAGCTTTATAATCAACCATCAGCTAAGCGTGAACTCTTGAAATCACTATAAAACCACGTTGGATTGTCTATGTCTGCCTTACATAAACGGTCACCTTAACAGTAAAAGGTCTTTGCTACCAGCTTATTAAAGTTTAATAAAACTTCTAAGCTATTAATCTACCTCACAAGAAGTATAATTAATTCCCTTTATAAACAAATAAAACATGAACAAGTCTGCTCAGACGAGTGGGAAAAGTCATTGTTGTATTCATTTTGTTAAATTAATTGTAAGTTAATTCTGAATATTTATAATTAATAGTAACTTGTAATTATTAATCATTAATATTCACAAATTGAGCTAATTTCGCTACAGAATGACAGAATAGGCTAATAATTTTGACTTTAACTGTATGTATTTATTGGTTAAAATGTAAGCTTGTAAGAGCTTAATGCAATCCATGTAAAAATAAAACATATATCCCAAATAAATTTAGTACTTTGCATGTAACCTCTAAGTGCTTTTTCATTATGCGATTCTTTTAAAGTTGTGTGTTACTTTCAACCGAATGATCAATCTGTGTTCATTCTGAGCAGATCAGAGGAGAGGCTAATTAAGCAGACACTTGCAGGATCTTACTCACATACTTATCCTCTGTACTTGTAGACCTGTGCATGCAGAATTATTAATGATGATTAATGCATGAGTTCACACCTATCCGTGTCTTCATGGTTGCACATTTAAACAGCGCTTCTGACTGCCGCTGAGAGGATGAAAGCCACTCATGAACGTGCCACACACACACACACACACACACACACACACAGACGGATCTTCTTTTGCCTTGCTTTTAATGTCAGATGTGCTGACACACAATAACACTCATCCCGGCATGTATCGCTAACATCTCCATCGTTTCTCCATGTCTATGAATAACTCCATTTCTCCAGGGACAGTAACACAATCAGCCGCTAATGCTGTTTCATTAGCTGTCATCTTATGTGAGCACAGCCACACTTACAGACAGACAAATCACACACACACACACACACACCAGACACTGCACATACTTCTCTCTATTTAGCCATAGAGAAAGCTGAGAGCTACATGTCATATTATAAACACAGTTTGATTGGTGGAGTGCTTTACTTTCCCATTAATGATGTTTTTCAATGGTGACAGCTACATCTTCACATGATCATTTCTGTATGTGTCTTGATGTGTATATAAAGTGCTCAGCATAAATGAATAAACCCCTTACAGATCTCTATTTTAATTAATACTTTGTCTAGGTTGCTTATAGGATGCTATGTAATAAAATATTTGTGTACTGTATACAGAGCCGGATTGAGAACACATTTTTTGGCCAGCCGAATGTCTTGGGCCAAAGAGGGCCAGCTGGGGCTTCGGGGCGGAGTGAAGAGAGAGGTGGAGTCTGCCCGGGTTTAGTAAAGATGGCATGCAGCCATTACACCAGTTTTCCGATCGCACAGGGAAAGAATAACATATAGCTGGTCAGTTTAAGATAGGCTATTCCATAAAACACCTTATAGGGGTCTTTTTGCTTATGATCACACTTATGTTTCCCTTTTACATGTAAGGTTGTTGCATAAAATAATAAAGTAGTTTTAATTTAACATTGGGGCGACGCGTTGCACAGTAGGTAGTGCTGTCGCCTCACAGCAAGAAGGTCACTGGTTTGAGCCTCGGCGGGGTCAGTCTGCGTTTCTGTGTGGGATAAGTTAGGGGTTCATTCCGCTGTGGCAACCCCGGATCAATAAAGGGACTAAGCCGAAAAGAAAATGACAGAATGAATAATTTAACATAATACGCTTCAAAGAATATGTTGGGGGAAATTGTAATGAATAGGAAAAATCAAGAGAACAATAGGACAAATGGGAAACTTTGTAGTTTTTGGATTCAGTTATTTTTTTATTTTTTCAACATAACACATAGTTTGACTTTAATTTTATTATGTTTCTATTCGTAAAGATACTAGGAGACCACACACTTATTTTAATGAATATAACTTTTTAATAAAATTTAATAAAACCGGTTGGTTTACATGCACCAAAATATATTGTCTATAGTCACTGAGAATTTGTTTCACAGTTGTTTTATTTAAAAAGAATACCATATATATGAATAATGCATCACACACTCACACACACACACACACACACACACACACACACACACACACACAGACACACACAGACACACACACACACACACACATATATATATATATATATAGTTGAAGTCAGAATTATTAGCTTCCCATAGAATTTTCGTTTCTTCATTATGTTTAACAGAGCAAGAAATTTTTACAGTGTGTCAGATAATATTTTTTCTTCCAGAAAAAGTCTTATTTGTTTTATTTCTGCTAGAATAAAAGCAGTTTTTTTTTTTTTAAAGCCCCTTTAAGGTCAAAATTATTACCCCTTTTAAGCTATATTATTTTGGACAGTCTACACAACAAACCATCGTTATACAATAACTTGCATAATTTCCCTAACCTGCCTAGCTAACTTAATTAACCTACTGTAGTTAAGCCTTTAAATGTCACTTTAACGTGTATAAATATATACAAATATTATTTACTGTCATCATAGCAAAGATAAAATAAATCAGTTATTAGAAATGAGTTATTAAAACTATTATGTTTAGAAATGTGTTGAAAAAATCGGCTCTTTGCTAAACAGAAATTGGGTGAAAACAAAAAATAAACAGAGAGGGCTAATATATATATATATATATATATATATATATATATATATATATATATATATATATATATATATATATATATATTATTCCTGGGAATATTATTTCTAAAGGAGCTGTTGACATGAAATTGAATTTGGGTAAAAACCCAAACAATACAAGCATAAAAATAAAACAAAACAAAAAATCTTAAAATAAATAAATAAATAAAAATTAGTAATGTGTAACAATAGAATGACTTAAATCTGATCTTTTTTTTTTGTATTTTCTATTGGATTAAATACAGGTGATTGGCTATAGGCCATTCAACAGCTTGATTTTCTTTCTCTGAAAGCATTTGAGAGTTTTCTTGCCTGTGTTTTGGATCATTGTCTTGCTGAACTTCCATTCATCTCCATCATTCTGGCAATGTAGATGTTGGACTGAAGCAGCTGATATTAATTTACACTGACGAAGGGCAGAGGGTTGCTGAAAAATACTGAGAGATTTTAGCTGCAGTCTGGGCTTTCACTGCCTTTCTACGCCTCCCTTACTTCATGTGTTCAGAACTGTTTCCCTGCATCATTTCATTTTATTACACATATCTTCATTTGTAAACTGATTGGAATTTTTTCTTTGCATATGTGATTTCTTTGGTTGCTATCAACATCCGGGGAAAATTTCAAGTCAGCGGCACCTTTAGAAATATGTTTTCTGAGAAAAATGGTGACGTGTTTAATACTTATTTTCACCACTGTATATGAAAATATGCTATGTGCTGATATGAAACATATACCTTGTATAAAAAGATGGATATACATATTACATAAAACAACCTGCTCCTATAATGCAAGAAAAAGCCATGAAAATGCACCAGACACATAGTTTTTCTTACTTCCCTTTCTTATTTTGTGTCAGTGATGGTTCCATCACTTAAATAGTGAAATAGAGATATGGATTGACAACAGCCCTGATGCACTAAACCGCATAACAAACACATTTATATCCGCAAACGCATTTATTCTTGAGTGTAAGACTTACATTTACAATGATATAGCCAAGGTAATCATCAAG